>NW_010402464.1:9592-25024 GCF_000710305.1 Buceros rhinoceros silvestris | reverse complement strand
ACCAGCCGCGAGCCGCTGGAGAAAACGGAAGGAGAGCAGCATGAGTATCTATAGACATATTCCATGCGTAATAAATAGTGCTACGTGTAGTGGATTATGGATGGTAGTTTTCTTACAGGATCTGAATTTCCCTTGAAAGGCTTGTATGCCCTCACAAATTCAAAGGAAGCTGGATTTCAGCTTTCTGAAACCCAGAGACAGAGCAGAGACAAACAGATTTGCCACAGACACGGTTTGGTGTGGCAACTTCTTTCAGTCACAACGCGAATCTCTTTGCCGTTTTGGATGACTCTGTTGTGGAATTCCTGTTTAACAACTTCTGTGAGAAACAGTGATGTAAACTATCCTGAATTCAGAGTGTTCCGTTCTCATAATGATAAACCACCAATTCCCGATCTTCAGGAGCCGGGGGCGTGCTCTGTATATCCTATTCTATTCTATTGAGCTCAGCCACTCCTATTTGATGAAAGATCCTGTCTTGGTACGTTCAGCCCATGGTCCAGAAAGAAACCTAGTGAGAATGCAAAATTAATTCTTTGTTGAGGTTCTCTTCCAGGGTGTAATTACTTTGTTGTTAAAAATGAGTCCCTTTTTCTTATTCCAGCCTCTGTGACTTTGGAGTCACTTCCAGAAATTGTCCCTTCTTTTCCCCATTAGACTAGTCAGGAGTGGGCCACACAATATGCTACAAAAAGAAGCATTTATGGATTTTTTTTTCTCCTTCCTCTCTTGTCTTTTTGATTAAGAAATCAATTGAAAACAACTTCAAGGGCATGTTCCTTTGCCGAGGCTATAACCTGTATTCCAAAACCCTCTTGACTTTGCAGCATTTCCTAAACTATCTGCTATCTGACAATTTCATTCATCCTAGAGTTGGTGACACACCTGTGACTTCTCATAGAAGCCACATGTGACAACTGATGACAGGAATAACACGTTGGACCATCCAGCGTAGGTCAAACAGCCTTTCTCCTCTCTCCCCACCATTTTTTGTATCACAGAGATTATCCAAAGACAGAACCCTCAAGGGTTTTTCATCCTCAGATGCCTGACCCAGCAGTGGCATTAAAATGCTGACCAAAAAAACCAAGGTAGCGAGGTCATACCCATCAAGATTCGGAATATGGTCCCCTGGGGCACTTGGAGGCGTATGCAATTACAGAGGAAAACAGAAGCGTTTTCATTCTTTGGTCAGAAGGGTTTTGTGGCTGTTGTTCTTAGATGAGAAATAGTACTGTGCTCGGGGGAGTGGAGTAAATGGAATCCAGTTTCTAATTTTGTACTGGATTCCCACTTAAACTTCTGGAAGGAACAGCAAAAAATATCCAGCCCAGGCTCAGGAATGAATACAAATAAATAAAGAAGCAAATGCTGTAATTTCTCTGGGTTGTAGTCACTGCAAAATGACTACTAAATTCAACAAGATAAGTAGAACTTTACAGTTGGGTTGGTATTTTGAGACACAGGCAGCAGAAATCACCTTGCAAAGAGGAGTGATTCATCCGAGGGCTTAGGGGGTGGGAGCCAGTACAGGTTCTGAAGCTGCTGACCACCATAAGCTGGCTGTAAATGTAGTAGGTAACAGTGCAAGTCAGAGAAAAACAGGGACGGGAAAGAGAACATACGGCTGTAGTCTGAAAACTGGATGGAAGTTTGAACTGGGAATACGAATGCGGTAATTTGAGCAGGGAAATACTCGCTTCTGCTTAACCACATGCGAAGAGCATGTTGAGAAGATGAGGTGTGACTTTATTTGTAGGCAAACAGTTGGAGAGAGGCACCAATGGAACCAGTTCCTGATATCTGTGAGCGCAATGCTGTTTGCAAACCTGAAGCAGCGTTAAGTACCGGAGGGTCTTGACTTGAACTCTGAGGAAGTCTGGCTGTAAATGCCGTTGCTCCAATGGCTCTTGAACAAAACCCAACCTTTAGGCTGTTCTGAAGTGAGCTCGGCTCTCTGATGAAAGCTGACACAGCTCAGTAATTGTGTCCGGATATTACGATGCTGTGAGCTGAAGCTTTCTGCTCAAGAGCTTCACCAACAGGGAAGCGTGAGAGGAGTTGTGCAGCATTGTAATGACACGGCTGGGGTTCCTCTTCAGCTGACAAAGTGACTGGTACCATATGCAAGTGGTTTCATGTTAAAAACATTTCTGTCAGGTAGGCAGTGTGTTAGAGAACCCTTTTTTTTTTCTTTTTTCTTTTTTTTCGTTTTTTTTGCAGCTATAACTGCTCTGGAGGGGAGTGTGCTCCTCAGCACACCATCTTTTATTTTTGGTCTTTAAAACTATTAACTTCTATGGTGAATGAGAGCAATTGTCCGAACCCCGTCAGATGTAAGTAGCTTTGCAAGCCTCTGAGGGAGATACCGCTCTGAATGGCAGAAGATAGCCAGTCCTGGTAATTAACTTTGGGTATCTCGCAACAAAAAAATTTCCCTGGATCTTGCATTATTGCCACAGTCCACAATAACATGGGGCAAGATACATGCGGTGACACAATTTTCTCTGGGTAAAATGGTGTGATAATATGACGTTTTCCCCATGATGCAAAAGTTGGTGGGGACAATGAAGTGGATTGAGGTTGTGCAGTATTGACAAATGCTTCAGGGATGTACCTCGAGCATTGTCACACCTCTAGTTGTGTCCCTTGCCTTTCAGGAGAGTGATGTTTGAGACCCTCTCCTCTCCTCTCCTCCCTCTTCAAGCACTGACCCAGCAGCACTGTCTTCCTCAGGCAGCACAATGAGAGCGCCTGGTTACACTGGAAAGAAGGAACCAATCTGGATCCACTAATCCCAGTCTGGGCTTGCATTCTGCAAGGGAAACAAGGGTTGAAGGCACAAGAGGGATTTACAAACAGCCACTAAATGTCCAGGTAGGCAGAAAGGGCAGTTGAGATTGGCTCTGGGAGAGGTGCTGCTGGCAGAAGGTAAGATGACAGCAGAATCAGGAGTTCAGCCTGGAATGAGCTTTGCCTGGGGAGGGCTCTGCACGCACAGGCAGGGCGCTCGTCGACTGCCCACAGCTCTGGACAGGGAGAGGTGCAGGTCTCCCTCCTGCCTGGGTGGAAACCATGCTCTTCTTCTAGCCAGCATGTACAGGAGTCTTATGTGGGTGTAGCTGGGTGGCAGAGTCACAAATACAACCAGAATTCGGTCAATTGTTAGCGCATCTTCACCCTTTGTCCTTACTACTTTGCCTTTACACGGACATCATAAATGCTGTTCGTTACTCAGATTTATTCTGACAGAGTCTAAACCTCCCCGGCTCACTCTTTAATCATTCTCTGGCTTATGCTTTTGTCCTTCCTTCCAAAATGTGAGTAATAAATAAAGCTGTTGAAGTGGTCACAGCACCATGGCAAGCCTGCTGGCCTGAACATCTTTTTTGTCTGTTTTTCTTATTTAACAGTCTAATATATGGCCTCCAGACCTCTTCATTTCAGAGACGGAGAAGTTCAGTACTTCCCAACTTGCGTTCTGCCTCTGAAGATGTCTTATGAAACGCCTGCTAATGGCTTGTCTCTAATATTAGTAGCAATGACAGTCAAATAAGAAAAACAAGAGAGCAGCTGCTTGATGCTTGGGCCAAGGACAAGGAGTCAGGGAAATATGCTGCCAATTTGTCTCCATCTTGTCTCCCATAATTGAACATGAGGACAAGGCATGTGCTTATATCTGATGTAGATTTGGGGCACAAACTGAAAAACATTTAAACTTAAGTCAAAACTTTTTTACTCTGAGGATGATCAAACATTGGAACGAGTTGCCCTGAGTGAAGTCTCCATCCTTGGAGACACTCAAAACCTGCCTGGACATGGTCCTGGGCAACCTGCTCCAGCTGATCCTGCTTTTGGCTAGGATGTGGACCAGAAAATTTCCAGGGGTTGCCTTCCAACTGCAACCATTCTGGGATTCTCTGATCTGTCTTCACTTGTGAAATATTAAGAAGTACTGCACGCTGTTGTTTTGATACATTATTTTCTAATTTGTAAAATAGCCATTACTTATTCCTCTGCTCTGGTAGTGCTTAAGAGTCTCTACTGACAAGCTTTTGTTTTGAAGTATGCCGTGGCTTTCAGATGGGGCTGGTAGAAAAGTTCAAACGACTTCTCGTGATCTGAATCATTAATGAATTTGTCCATCAGATAATGTCCCTGCATTTACACAGACAGATACAAACAAACTCAAGACTTTCCGTCCTAGTGAAGATAAGCAGGACAATTTTAGGGACACAGGTCCACCCCGTGCTGATTTAGGATTCAAGCAGATGGGAGATTTCTTCACAACTTTGTATATCCAGCTACCTAGTGCTGCTTCACAAACTGTTACTATTAAGGGTGTTTGGAACATGGAAGCTCAAAGATTCTTCATGTAAAAGGCAGAATTTCTAGAAATCTGTGATTGGAGTCAGAGCTCAGGAACAAATCAAGGCAGGTGTTCATTGGCAAAGCGATAGAGAAATGTTGCCTGCCTGTTTCCTGGACCAGCCTGGTCTGCTCAGACCCCCAGGCATGCACATCGCAAGAATGTGTTTCCAAAAACAGGTCAAGGAACTTCCTAT
Organism: Buceros rhinoceros silvestris; assembly: GCF_000710305.1. Taxonomy (NCBI): domain Eukaryota; kingdom Metazoa; phylum Chordata; class Aves; order Bucerotiformes; family Bucerotidae; genus Buceros; species Buceros rhinoceros. The sequence continues at coordinate 20,459 of NW_010402464.1, read as the reverse complement.
AAGTCTGTGTTCAGAGTTTTGGATTGGTTTGGGCGGTATTTTAATAGCTGTCATTTTACGGCTCAGGCATTTCAAAACGTCTGGTGCCTGGTTTAGAAAGCCAGGTGACCAGCACAGCGCACACCCTCGCTTCCAGCGTTCTGTTACTGTTGTCAGAAACTAGACTGGAGGAGAAATAACAAAATCTTTTTTTTGCAGAAATTTAGGCAAGCCCAGCACGCCTTGCTCTGAGCACTTGACCCAGACAGATAACTGAGAACTCTGACTATCATTTGAGGAGTTTTACTGGTAAACAATGAACATTAGTACTTTCTTCCTACTTGCGATTTTGTACTCTGCACCTGTGACCTCCACATGGCTCATGAGGAACCAGAGGAATCTGCTCTTCGGAGACATGCGAGTGTGGTATTGTACTGCTAGATACTTCCGAAGTGATTCATACCGTTAACAGATGTTCGATCATACACCCAAAATCACAACATTGAAAGCAGAGCACCATGAGTATTGGTGGGTAAGGAAGCTCTCCGTGTATGCCTACAGTCGCTTTGTGACCCCAGCAGTTTGCAGACCCCAGCTGGCCATGGGATGAAGCTGTCTTTTCTTCAGGTAACTCTACCATGTTTTCATGCCAAAGCATGCAAAGGGGGTTGCACGTGCATTCCAAAGCAGGAACTGAGCCATGTACACCCAAGAAACTGTGAGAGCAGCTGGCTTATAAATAAGGGAGGGGAAAGGGCTGTAACATAAAATCGTCACTGCTGAGCAAAGCGTGAAAACAATGCTGGCATATTAAAACACCTGCATGTCTGAGTGAAACAGGAGCTAATGTCTTGGTAGCAACAAGAAATAACATTCATCAATCAGACTCTGAGATTTTAGTCGATTTGGGAAGTTGAGGGGTGGAAGGGCTGCCAACATCACCTAAGATTCTCTCAGGTAAAGCACAGAACAAAAAGACTTAACTAATAACCTCCTCCTGGAGCCCCTGGAATGAGGGATCAGTGACTGACTCATCGCTGCGCTGAGCTCCCTGCACTGGCTGTGTCAGCTGCACCGCCGGCCAGGGACAGGCTTCCTTCACACGCATGAGAAAATGCTGGTGCAGAAATGCTATGATGAAGGGCAATTTGGGCTTTTAAGTTATTTAGATTATTGGGACAGAGTTATTCTGTGCAGCATTGCTTCATCCAACTGGTGCTTTTAGGATAATGAACTTGTTACACAATTGTAATCTATCCTTTTTCTGGGTTGCAGGCACTAATCAGTCACAAAGAACAGTGATCTGCCTGAAGTATGATGGCAAACTGCCCCCTTGGAGAGAAGCTACTTACTCACCGAAGCCTGCAGAGAACTCCAACCACCTCAATAAACTTCAGACCTTACACAGTGCCAAACCATCAGCTTGGGACTGTTCCAATGAGGAATGGAAATTGGGAATCCATGAGGAATGGAAAGAACACCGTCTGTTTGACCGACAGCTGTCAAGCACCAAAGAGAAGAGAATTCCTTCGCTTGGATTTTCCTGGCAAAGATCTCAAAGATCAAGGCGTGAGTTCTTTTGGTGCTGCTCACCAAGTAATGGCAAGTCTTCACACGAAGTGCAAATCACAATGCCAAGGTTCTAGCATACCCGCTCATTATTTTCCAAGCAGTCACCAGAGTCACAGCTGAAGTGAAGCAGCTGTGAGTCAATGTTCTAGCCCGCTGCAGGCGTTAGCAATCACTAGCGATGCCTGATAGCCCGATAAACCGCTTCTGTTCTTCCCTTGGCAGAATGCCTTGTTCGGGACAGCACCACTCTTTAGGAAAGAGAGGTAAGCACAGATGTGGGAAGCTGTAACCAAGAACTTCAGACGGTTCAGATATTTTAAAATGCTGAGAATGTTCTAGAAAGTAGAACACTGCTGCGTTAACGCTGCACTTAAGCTGCCTCTGAATTGTGGGGAACACGGGGGAGGAGAGGCACGGAAGAAGGTTTGTATATTCTGTGGGCAGTGACGGTATCTAAGAGCTGCCTTTTCTGTCCTAACAGTGGAAGCTGCTAGTAGTCACTTGCTTTGAATTAAGGCCAAAAAAGTGCAAAAGACACACTGGGACCAGCGAGATACCCACGGTTGTCAAGAAGAGCAAGACGAAGGTCCCCCGAATTTCTGTGTGCTCAGCACATCCTCCAAGGGCGACAGGTGACAACTGGCTTCTTGGCAGTTCTGTTTTTCTTTTTTCTGTGTTATGATGTTATCTGCCAAAAAATATCACCATGTTTTGTGAAAGAGAAGCCCCTCTGCTCAATCCAGCCTTTGCCTCTGATAAATAAAACCGGTAGGGGCTGCCCTCACTCCAGACACCCTCAAACAGCCACAGGCTGCCGTGAAGAACCTCAACATGCTGCTTTGGGGATGGGGTGCTGGCTGTTCCTCTGGAAGCAGCGACGCCGACAGCCCGAGGTTGGGTGGCGATCCCTAGGAGCGGCCCCGGTTTAACCCACCCAGGCTTCTGCAAGCAAGAACGTTCCTCAGTCTCGGGGAAAGCCATGGCAATTACATACGTGCGCAGAGCTCGTGCTGGATTTGCTCTGTCTTAACCTCTGTCAAGACGAGGATGTGCTTCCCAACTCGTTGGCTGTTACCAGCCATGTGGCTCTGGTCAACCCAGTTCTACTGCGGCCACGGCACATGGCACACAAACACTGGCAGAACTCCTCCCCGTGCCGCTCACCGCCCACTTCCTTTCTGCAGGACCTGCAACTTTCCGTCTCCATCAGTCAAAACCAACCAGTGGTGGCATGGCCTGCTGCTCCTGACTTGAGTACCTGCCCCAGGCAGTTTCTGTGGCTTTTGGCTCTGTCTCCATCTCCCCATTGTTCTTTGCAGCTGCTACGGAGTGTTTTTATTTATTAAGATAAATGGAGTGTTTTTATTTATTAAGAGATGGCACAAGTTCCAAGATCAAAAAGCAAATAAACCCTTAACGATGCCTGTACCAATTTAAAACCTCTCTAATCTTTCTTCTTCCATCATTATTTATTCTGCTAATTTAATGTCTGGAACAAGACTAAATATAAACAGAACCTCCTCTGCTGTTCATCCGCACGGACTAGATGCATGGCTTCAGGGAAACGTGCTGGCACCTTTAAAGAAAACCTGCAGTACCACAACGCAGCAATTTCCAGCCTTTCCTAAGTTACCTCTCCATGCTGTGAGCTGGGCTGGAATCACGAATCTCCAGCCCACTGAATAACGCTGAAAATGGAGCGTGCGCATCGTCCTCTGACACATCCCCACCGTTCCGAGGGCTCTCAGAGGGCCCCTCCCAGGCTCGCTGAGGCTAAGAACAGGGGCAGGTCAGGCTTTTCCAATAGCCACTGTCCATTGAACTTGCACTGTGGACGGAATTCGTGGTTCTTTTCTCCTAGGGAAGGCTCTCAGGACTGAGTATCTGGAAACTCTTCATAGCAATGGGGTTTTAAGGTGGTGGAATGATCCCTTGCTGAAAGTGGTTGAACATTCCATCCAGCAGTCTCTCAGAAGCAAACATCACTGTGTTATCTCTGGATAGATGGGTGGACCAATGGTTTCATGGGTTCTTTGTATTTCCAAACACAGTAATTCTGCTTCTTGCTCTGCCTTGGTGCAACATTAGCCAGCCCATGCTCCAAACGTGACAAAGCAGGAAATGCATCGGGCAGGAGTTCTTAAAATTCACTGAAAATTGGATTCTAATAATGGATGAACATGATTGCACTGAGCTAGACAGTGAAGTACTGGGAAAGACTTTTGGCCTACTTGTATCCGATAGTTTTTGAGAATGACTAATATGCTATTTCCACTGGCTCCAAAACATGCAGGTGCTACTTAATAAACAAGATAGGGGGAACTTCTGTTCTTCCCCAGGCTATTAGCTTAAGGCTGTGACATTTGTGAACCCCAATTTTGATCTGTGCATTAATGACCTGTGTACGTGGTTGATTGACCAACCATGCCTGGCCAATGAAAGGAGAGGGTTTGTTGTGCAGTTTTATTTCTTCTAACACAGCAAGCAAGAAATGTGAGTCACCTGGGTCATCATGGTCCTTTGAGGCTCCTCAGAGTCACTATAGTCAACCTCCTCAGTAAACAGTAAAACACAAGGTAAATTTCATCAAATTGATGTAACTTTTACAAAAACCTTTGTGGGAAGGAGTATTTCAGTATGTAGCCATTGTCATTTTCTGTGTATGCACCACCATAAGCTGCTTCTGCACTACCTAATTAACACAATCATTAATGCTCTCTTACAGGAACCAAAATCTGTTGTGGGTGTTTCATGGGGGTATGCTAACTGGCTTTATTTATTCACACAGCTGTACTAGCTTCAGCAAGTCCATTAGCGTACTCCCTGGTGATGTCCTGTAGTGGTGGTAAAAACCTGCCAGCCATAAGAGAACGGTCGCTGCACAAAAAAGCAGGTCTTTGCATTTCGCCTCTCCTGTACCCCTGCTGTGTCCTTCAGGGCTGAAGGAGGCTGCTGTGCCATTCTGACTTGATCTCTGGAACACGAGCTCTAGCAATTCTGCCCAGTCACCCCCGCAATGAAGGGTATTAGGATATAGTCTGTGTAAATAAACTCACATCAAACTCAGTAACTGCTTGTGGAACTAGACAACATCTTTCATAAAAGCTTCCAGTTCTGACTTATCTGAAGCACTGAAAAATTAACAACCTCTCTCTCGATAGCCTGTTCCAGTGGCTGCCCATCCCACTATTAAAACTCCATGTCATGTTCTTAAATTGCATTTTCCTAACTTGAGCTTTCAGCCCTTGCATTTCGTTATGCCTTTACTAGATATAACTAATGGTACGGGCTGTTCTTTCCAGCATCCCCTCTAGCATTGTATCTCTGAGAAAGGAGTTTCATTTGCTTCGAGCAAAAACGATGTCAAAAGCCTTAGATACAACACAGAACCACTGGAGAAAAAAATCCCCCAAAGCAAAAACCTGATATCCATCTATTCCTCCTCAGCATCTTGGTCTAAAGAAGTATTGGTTCCCACCAGTCCTCACAAACAGATCTATCTGGTCCATGGGTTGTAACACAACTTTCTGCTGAGGACACAGTGGCAAACAATAGCTTTGATCAACAAACCGCTGCAAGCTTTTATTTATTTATTTACTTGGTTTTTACATAGCAGGCATGGTTTTGCAACCAAAGGTCGCCCGAATAAAGCAATTTGGCCGGTGCCCAGCACAGCAGTGTTTACCGCAGTACATGCCGTTCGACTGTATTGGTGCTACAAGTATCTGTCCCAAGCCTACCAGGGGTTTTATTATCATTATTATCATTCAGAATTTTTTCTATGTTATATTTGACTTCTGCTTTTGGGATGGGATGGGATGGGATGGGATGGGATGGGATGGGATGGGATGGAATAAACCTCTCTTTGGGAGTTTGGTAGGTGCCTATTAAACACTTGCTGTCTCGGTGCCTGTTTCACTGACCAAACAACCTCAGTGTTCATTCTGTTTGATTTCTTTCTTAACTGATAATTTTTTACATTTCAAGTCCGTGAGAAAACAAGTGATGCAGATAATAGGGACACTGGAAGGCAGTCTCCATTCCTGGTCACAGAGTTTGTAAACAACAGCATCACACACTTGGCAGCATCCGCTACACCACCATGGTTAGAAGAATGAGTTCACGGTCCTGACCAAGCCTGCCTCAGCACGCCAAGACCACAGGACAGAGCACTCCAATGACAGAAGATAAACAACAGCATCACACACTTGGCAGCATCCGCTACACCACCATGGTTAGAAGAATGAGTTCACGGTCCTGACCAAGCCTGCCTCAGCACGCCAAGACCACAGGACAGAGCACTCCAATGACAGAAGATAAACAACAGCATCACAGAAAACCAGAAGGGGCCCCAGAGACTAGACAATCCAGCTTTTTACCACAAACCAAGTGTAATCACAACCAACTGCCCCTGGCAGATGCATGTCCAACCTCCTCTCCAGGAGCAGAGACCTCGTCACCTCCCCAGGCAAACAACCCGAGTGATTTCACTGCCCCTTGCCAATACTTTTTTTACCTTTATGTCTTGCTTTAATCACTCTTGCTGCAGTTTAAGCACATTATTTCTTGTCTCATCCAGCAGGAGCCCAGAGAACAGGTTATTCCCTTCTGTGCAACAGCATTTTAGATATTTGCAGACAGTTATCAGTTCTTTATAGGTTATTAAGACAGGTTAGAGCATCTCTGATGATTTTTTTGTTATTCTGTCTGCAGGCTTTCTAGCCAGCTCATATCTTCTTCGGAGAGTAGCCCCAACTAAGCGGTTTATGAGGCTTTACCAAAACGTAGTTGAGCCACATGATTACTTCAGAACCAAGTGTCAGTATAGTACATAATATCAAATCATGAAGTAAACAAATCTTTTTATATTACCAACTTAAAACGAGCTCACCAGCCAAACGGAACAATATTGGGAGCAGTCAGATTTTACAAGGCTGTGTGTAGAGGTATGAACGTGATGCTGCCCTGGTTAAAGCTTCTAAACACACATGTACGTTTACATCCACGTGTGGAAGGACAACCATGCAGTTGTCACAACAGTCTTTAAACACAGGTTCAAATAGCTTTGGGAATCAGATAAATACAGCAGATCCTGCCTGGGGAACAAGGGTATGAGATGCTCCTTCTAACCTAACAGACTAGTGAATTTCCTTTGGGCAAAGGTTAAAAGCAAAATAATGTAAAGGGGGGGAAAAAATAAAGGTCACAGAATAAACCTGGTTCCCCACTTCCCACTGCAGATCACTTCTCTCTTACCTGCTAAACTACAGCTGACACCTTCAAGAATCTTCTAAGAGATGAAAGAGATGGTAACAGCCAGGAAAAATAAATCTGAACAAACCCAGCAACTGCTGCTATTAAGAGTGCTTCTAGCAATCTAAAAATCCTAATTTTAGACCATTTTTTCTATTAAGCTTTGGAAATTCTATGGTTTAACAGTAAAAGTATATCATTCAGCTCGACAGCAAATGGTTTCTTTGTGATTCCCCCACTTTGGGCGCACTCTGGAGTGTGGTTCTGGAAATGCTGCACTTAATTTGAACGCCTTGCTGAGGGTGGTCTGCACAAACTGCTGCAGTCAGAAGGAAATCCACACCCAGCAGAGTCACTTCAGCAGTGGATGTGCACCTGATGAGTATGACTGAAACTAAAGGTTTGAAACTGCGTAGAGGGGCATTATGGCTACTCGCTGTCTCGTTTTTTTCCTTTGGGGAGCCATGAGGAAAGCATTTAGCTAAAGCATTTGCATAGGTAATGTTGACTTCTGAGTTTTGTTCTGAATTGACGAATGAATGTATTTTATACATGAAATATAGAGCACAAACACTGCTCCCTCAAGGGGAAAACATGAAATGGGAGTGGAGAGTTCAAAAACGAAGTGGGGATTAAAGGGCCGTTAAGTCTCTTGCATTGGTTTTAATAGCACTAACTGGCAAATATTCTTGCATGCTGATGGACTGACTTTCACCACAAATACCAAGTGCTGACTCCAGCACTGCTCAAGAGGAGCACAGCAACGTGTCACTGGCATTTGGAAAGACTAGAGAAAATTGTACAGAAGAAGTGAAAAAATGGTAAAGTTTTAGGACTGTTTGTACCCCTGTCCGCAAAGTGAGGAGCCTCAGAGGAGGGCATAGGCATCATTCCAAAATGTTACAAAAGGTCTGAGAGTTAGGGGACATCTGGCATGTGGGGAGGCACGTCGTTCACTGTCATCTTACTTTTAAGGGCTTTCCAAGCACATCACATGGGATTAATATAAAGCCTTTGGTGACCATCTTAACTTCATTCAACTTCAGTCTGTGCTGCTTCTCCTGGTCCTTCACATTTATTCACACAGTTCTCCAGCCCTGCTTTGCACAACGGGGCTATGCCTGAACCTTCCAGCGACTGCTGCCACTACCCAGACCACGGTGAGAAGAAACACCCCATCCGAGCCCTTTTTCCACTTTTCTGCAGCAGTGTGATGGGTATCTTCCACTGTGCAACAGATCCTCCTCCACTCACCTCCTTCAGGATGGTGGAAATCATGGTTTAAGTCTGCTTCCATGGGGAAAACCAGCTATTACTCCAAAAGACAGGAGTGATGGTTAACCAAGGTACCTGGGATGTTGGGAACCAAAGTTCTTGATAAACCTGATGGAAGGGGTGGCTCGCGCTCATCCCTATAAATGGACGCTATCACGGCGCACCTTTCTGTAACAACAGTATAGACAGCAGACACCGTTGGGCAAGGTGAAACGCTGCTTCGCCAGTCCTAAACAAGGAGTGACTGTGGCAAAACCAGCTGTTTTCCCAGGAAAGCAGCCTCCAGGGCTTGCGGGGCATTGCAGCTGCGTCTGCTTTGTGTGCGAGGCAGGAGGCAGCTGGAAGTTTGATGCAAGGAGAGAACAAAAAGAGCACTTCAGGGCACAGACCTGGCTAGAAAAGTTTGCTTGGACACTGTTAGCGTGGAAACTTCTAGCTATTGCTGACCTTTGCCATGTTTACAGAAACAGAACTGTCGACACCTGTGAATAGGAGGGAATGAACTGCAAAAAGCTCTGACTCACGTCGTCATTTCCATCTCGTAACAGAAATGACCCAGTATGGCTCCAAGTCTGAGCCATGTGGCCCAAGAGGCAACGTCCCTTGAACACAAGCTGTCTTTTGAGCACTGCCACCCGATTTCTTTACCAGGCTTCAATCCCCATCCCTTTTGATCTCTCCCAACAGCGTCCTGACAGCTGCTGGGCAGAGTCCTCCCACACGGTCTGACCCTTTGCTGCTGCTCCATCCCTGGGCTCCCCCACTCTCCTGACTGCCTCCCTGACGGGCAGAACAGATCACGCCAGAGCTCTGCCTTCCCTGAGGGGGTTACCTGGGACCTGCCTCATCTATCACACTGACGCCTTTGGGGATTTTCATTAGCATCTCAAATGGGTTTGGGTTTTTTCCGCTTAAGTTCTTTTTATACTACATTTATAACTGAGACTGTAGGTGTTTCTCTACCTATATAACGTAAAGAAAATGGAATTAAGACTCCTGGAATGGTAATAACTTTTTTTTTAATCTGAGCTATGATTATTTATCTATGTTAATGCTAAACAGGCGTGTCTCTTCTATAGTTCAAATAAAAAATTATCTCAGCAAGGTGAAAGTTATTTGTTTTTTTCCCTAGGTATTTAAAACAAACCTCAGCTCATTATCCCGCTCTTCACTGTCCTGGAGTAGGGTTTAAACTCTGGTCTACTTCAAGTGCCTGGGTTAGGCTCCCAGTTCCCCTGAGTACCCCAGACAGTCAGTGCAGAGGGAGAGAGATGGACCTGAAGGCTGTAGAAGTGCCAAAGCTGGACGAGGAGTCTCTCCTTTTCTCTCTCCTTTTCTCTCTCAGCTGTACCGCCTGCCCAGAGAGGCTCTTTTGAGTTAAATGCAGATACACAGGGATGTGAAATCTCTCCCCACCTACATTTTTATGGGTTTTTTTTCTTCATGATGTAGTGCTTGGATTAACCCTTTTGGTAAGTAGCAATTGTGCTTAGGAAAAAGAAGTTTTCTCAACAAGACTTTCTAGACAAATAACATCTCTGCCCCAGAGGTGGTGAGGGAGCCTTGCTGGAGGTGGAGGGGAGGACGGTGAGGAGGGGGCCTCCAGTCTGGCAGCCTTACACAATGCTGGTCTCCCCTTCCTCTGGAGTGTGACCTCTCCCTCTCAAAGTCTGGTCAGCACTGACACGTAGACCAAGTTGTGTTTTCTGTGTGACAACCAGAAGCTTTGAGTGCTCAGTGCCTCTGGATGGACAGGGCTGAAATCTTGGCTGCACAGGAATCGAGGGGTCAGAGGTAAAACTACAACTTCAGTCTTTGATCAGTGAAACAGTCTGGCTGGCATGAGCCCTGGCACAGGGCAGGGAACAGCATCTGTGTTCAGTCTGCTCTTAGCTTTGAATGTGGCATTCCCTGAACACCCACGAGTTACCTCCAGCTTTGATCCTCTCTGTTCATCGAGTGACAGGATTATCTGATACCGGTCTACTGCGCTCCTTGGAATCACTGACTCCTAGCACTCTGTTAAAGGATCGGCACTGTTAGTGCACACTGTTTGGCCAGCAGAAAGTATCTGCTGTGGGATAATCTCCCCAGTGTCTAGTCCCTCACTGCCCTCAGTAAAGACACGAGGAGCTCACAGACCTCCTTTGCTCTGGACGCATTCACTGTACCCTGCAGTGAGTGTGCTCTGTGCTGTGCTGCCTTTTGAGAATGTTCTACAAGGACAAATGTGTGTGCTGAAAAATGCAGAAATGGTTTTGTAAGTGAGACCTGACTGACTGCACATGTATTGAACTTGGCCAGCTGCCAGGACACATCTCTAACGCAAGGGGCTTTGGCAGAGTTTGGGAGTAAATAACGGCAGTCACCTGCCCACGTGCTCTAGGAATACCGCAGCAATTTTGGAAGCACACTCGCAGTAACTCACACGTTTGGACTGGTGCTGTCTCTAAACAGCTTCATGCTGCATGGACCTTTTGTTCACAGCAGACAGCTCTGCAGCAGTCTCTGCCTCTTACGTAAGTCAGTCCTCACCCAGACTGGACCTGGAGCTTGGTGCACTGATAAAATGAAGAGGGATGAGCAACAAAGAGCTGCTTGTGGCATTTCCTCGTGTAACGGACTGGTGGGGAGGCCTGTCAGTGTGGATCATAACCCGTTTTCAGCTGGTCAGGCTTATCAGGGTCTCACGGTCCTGGGCCGGGCTGCAAGCTGCTGCAGGTCAGTAACTGCCAGCTGGCCGGGTCTGCAGGTCAGGACACACATCTCACATGTGCTCACCGCTCTT
>NW_010402464.1:6749-9521 GCF_000710305.1 Buceros rhinoceros silvestris | reverse complement strand
TCTTCTGGAATGGATGGAATATATTAGGGTATCTGCTAGGTACAACCCACCAGTGCTTGCTCGCTGGCCAGGCTGAGATGAGGTGGTCCTACTAGGTCTCTTCAGAAACTTTTAAAGCCTACATTCTTTAGTTGGCCGTAAGCTACACTGATGCTGCCACATTCTTCCACAGCTATGTGCCTCCACAAGCCTGCCAAAGAAAGCTTGAGGTTTTCTTTCAAGCTGGGTTGGCATCTGTGCTGGGAAGGAATGGTAGCTGGCAACAGCGTGCTGTTCTGAAGAAGCTGATGGTACTTTCTGGAAGCTAAGGAACATATCAGTCGCTGCAGTTACTGAGTAAGATACACAGTAACCCGGTCTAGTTAGCACTGAGGTTCCACCTCCTCTCTTTAAGGGCTTTTTAAAAAAGCACAGAAGCATGCTCCAGTGCCTTGGCCAAGAGAGATGATCGTGGGCTGCACTGCGGATAATGATGCCTTTGTTCTGTATGCAGAAGGCACATGACCAAAGCTGATGACATTCATTGATTCTGAGACTTGAGGAGGTTAGAACTCACTCGGACTTTGTGATTCCCCGTCAGTGCCTGCAAAGCGATGGAACGCTTCCGGGACAGCCTTTGACTGGGCTGTTTCCTAATCCTGTTACCGTTGTATTATCTACGGTATTATCAGACCATCTTCATGCTTGGTAGGTTTCCCTTTGTTGTTATCCGGGTTGCTGGGTGATCCCTCTGCTGTGGTCTCCACAGATGAGCTCCACTTGCTTCCGTGTGATTTTGCAGGTGCAGCCAGTCCTGGAGTTCTGGCAGGGTTTCCTCCTCTGAGCCAATAAAAAACATATTCCTGATGAACCTAGAGGGCTGCTGCTGTGAAACATGTTCTGTTTAGAACACTCTCAGCCACCCCACAAACTTGTGCACAAACTTCTGTTGCTGTTCGTTGTACAGGAAGAGAAAAAAAAGAAACACACTAGTTTCCATGATAATTAATTTCCCCTGCCACTTTCTCTCGTTTAGTGGATTTGTGTCCTGTGGTGATCCCAGGCTGACCTGGGGATCTGCAGCAGCTGAGTGAATTGCACATCTCCCATCCTGCCGTGCAGCACAACCACTGGTGCCTTCGCTGGCGCCTCGGGCTTGCCATAAGGAATGGTGACCATCACCACTGGCACGTTTGCGGCCCCAGGCAGGCAGCAGCAGAGCTGCCAAGGAGGCTTCCAGCTTTGATGCTGGCGGCTGTTCTGAAAGAGTTGTGTTGGAAGGGTGTCCTGGGTTAAGACAAACCGGATTAGTTTACCTTCATTTTTGTCTCAAAGCACATGCTGAACATGCTGAGATCTGTTTGGCTTTGGCTTTTCTGGCACTTATCTGCATAATTCATTCTATACTTTCACTTTCTTCTCCTTAATAAGGAAACATGCCACCAACTGAACACTTCGTCAAGTTCTGTTTGTTCATTTAATTCATTTTGGCTACAACCTGAAGATTAAAACCTTTAAGTGAAAGGGTGGATAGAAGGAAAACAGGCTGAATATGGGAGAAAATGATCTGAGCACAGTCGGAAACCTGGGCATAAAGCATCTGCTGTAAAAAACACTGGCTGCATCTTTAAATACTTCTCTGTAAAAGGCATGCTGACATCATTAGTCTCACACTGGCCTGTTCAGTGGGCTACATGTGACCAAGAAGGGTCTCAGAGTGCCTCAGATCCCCCAGTCTGTGATGTCAGCAATGCTCCGCTCTTCAGCAAGCTTTCTCACAGGATGGCTGCCAGTGACATCTGTATAGAACCACAAATCATCAAATCACAGAACGGTTTAGGTGGGCAGGAACCTTCAAAGCTCAGCTAGTCCAACCCCCCAGCAGTGAGCAGGGACATCTGCAACTAGACCCGGCTGGCCATGCGTTGGGAGGGGTTTGAGGAAGGAGGAACGCTCAGGTGACTCCTTTGGATCTTCCATGGTTATTGACACGTCACAAGGCAAAGACAAATCTAGCTTAGCCTCCCATGGAAGAAAACATCACTCCTGCTGACTAGTAGCTTAGCCTCCCATGGAAGAAAACATCACCCCGGCTGAATAGAGAAGCCTGTCGAGATTGAGAAAGAAAAGATTTGGCCCATTCTTTTTATATTAATTTCTTTATAGAATCAGAGTCATTAAACGCAGTTTCTTATTTTCAAAGCAATTGGCAAAAGCTCTGGTTGGTTTGTTTTTTACCTGTAAAGAAAATAATGGAAGGAAACCTGAGGCGCTTAGTACACAGACACAGACACCCCTGGCAGTCCCTTATTAACATGCCTATCACTGAGGAAATGGAAGACACACACAGGTGGAACCGCAGACACAGAGCAACGATTATCACAAACAAAACTGATTTTTCTTTAATTGGCTTAGTAAATGCAGCGAGAAATCACTTTTTGTTTCTTTGTGCAACTGCTACTATTCTGCAGATGTTTGACTGCCAGCACATTTTAGCAAGAGGATTTAAGGGAACCTGATTTCCGTCCCTGTCTGTTGCTCAGCAAAGGAGCAGGAGTCCCCAGAAGGAGCAGCCGAGCTTCCCCTGCAGCCCAGGAGCTGCCCTCCCAGACGGACCCTCCTGGCAGGGGCTCATTGTGGTTGGGTGCAGAAGGGTGGCACAACTCTGCTGCTCTTGCCACGCTGCTAAATGGTTACAGGGCTGTGTTCAGGACACCTTGCTCTGCGGTGGGGTGGGCAGCAGGCACCGGACACCGCCTGGGCACTGGGTGTCGGTGGAAGGGGCTTCTGCAG
>NW_010402464.1:0-6630 GCF_000710305.1 Buceros rhinoceros silvestris | reverse complement strand
GCTCTTCCCCGGCAGCAGGGCAGGTACGTTGCCTGAGCAAAGATGATTTTCCTACAAGAAAATTAGTTGTGGAATAGGGGGTGGAAGGAAGAGTGACATTTCAAGTGACATTAGAGAGACATTTACTCATGGCATATGTTGCTGACACCTGGGAATCGCAGTCACAAACTCTTCCGGAGGATGAGGATCAGTTACAAGTTGTGCACACATGGCTCATTGTCTCCTTTTCCCCTTGGCTTCCCTTGCTTTGCTTTCCACACATACTCCCTGGTGTGACAGGCAAGACAGAGTGGAATGAATGAAGGATGCTTGAGCTTAAGGGCTTCTGGGAATTAAATCTTGTTTTGCTGTTTTTCTTAATTTGCAGAAGAATCTTATGTTTGAATCCAGCCTTCACTGCAAAGCTAAAACCCAGACTAAATGCAGCATGGACGGCTGCTCTGCTCTGAACCACCTCTCCTCTCCTCTGAACCACCTCATCGTTGTGCTTTTCCTGGAATCAAAGGCAGGCTGTGGAGACCCAGAAATGTCTCTCGTCAGACAGGAGCGCTAATCAGGGCTGCCTTTCTTTGCTGGGGATTGTCACGCAGAGGGCATCCACTGGGCAAAGAGGTGTATCCACCACCAGAGCGGGTGTCACACAGTGACTCACTGTCACGACTCATTTGCTGCCAAAGGACAAACCAAGCTGGAAAACCTTCAGCTGAAGCCGAGTCAGGATCAGGGGAGGTCAGGGAGCTGGCCTCTCGCTGGGTTGGGGACAGCCTGGCCCCCTTGCCCTGCCTGCTTCCAGCAGGGAAATGACAACTGACCTCTCCCCAGGCCAGAAGGGAGAGTCACCCATTAGGAGAGCAAAGCTGTATTTGTTACCTGCTTCTAGGTCCACCGTGGAGCCAAGAGTGTTGCATGTGAGTGAGCAGTTACAAAAGAAAAATTTAATTAAGAACTGAAGTCATAAATCTGTGGCGGTTCATTTTTACCATGGCTGTATTTGATATTTGCTTCGAAAAGATCAGCAGAGTCAAGGGCAAAACTGGCTGTAATGAACAAAGTTATAGGTTCATCTACTGTTTCCTCTCGTGCCAGCGGGCCCCCAGTTGTGCAAGTAGCTATGCAGGGTCGGCTCCCTCCCCACCACCAGCCAGTCATGAGGGTCTCGGGTCAGTCTCCTCTAACTAAAAGTGCCCAGCTCTCCTGACACTGCCCCCTGGGCTCTCCGAGCTGGTCTTAACCAAGTCCTCCTGCTCTCGGAGTCTCTGAGTTGTGCTTGTCCATGGACACGTTTCATCTCCTGGGAACACGGCGCATCGGGGAAAGCTGAAGTCTGCATTTATGTGACCACAGTAAGAGCTGTGCCACAAGAGCTCAAATTGGAGTCAGCCAGAGAAGAGGCTGGAGGCAGGAGGAAAAGTTCACCAGTTCACTTTTATCTTCTGAAAGAAAATGAGCGTAGGCAAAGCGAATCGAACAGTGACACTCCTGGATTCCAGAGCAACTTCCCTGGCAGCTCCGAGAGCCTGAACCAAGAAACACTGGAAGCTCTGAGTGTACTAGGAGCTGATGCAAATGCCTCAACCCAACCTTCAGAGAAGACTCGCACTCTGACCACTTCCTCTGTTGAAGTATGAGAGGAATTACGACCCAGGCCCATCTTTAAGCAGCTTTCTGCTTCTGCAGTCCCACATACCAGCGTGTGTGGCAGTGCTGGGGCTGCCTGCCCCACAGCAGCTTGGCGGAGGTGTCCTGGCAGGCAGCCTGCCCAGTGTTCCTGACCACTGCGCTGTGAAAATGACCTGGGCAGGCTCATGGACACGGCTTCTCGTTCATATTAGAGCAGGAAAGTCATGGTCACTGCCAAAACAAGACAAAAGGCCACCAAACAATAACACAGCCATAAATGAAGGCTGTAAATATGGAGATGGGTAGGAGATAACTACAGGCTTTGCCTTATATGCACGGCATCCAGCTTGGAAAATGTCCTGTAGGTCAAATTGTTGCTAGTTCAAAGGAATGTAGGAGTTGGTCCCAGTTGTCCCAGTAAGTTGTCCATCCTTACAACCCTCTGGTGACTGTGGACGTTTTGAAGTTCTTTGTCTCATTTCTGGAAACCTTGCTCCAGTCCTGCTCAAAGTCCAAAACAATGCAAGGTCCGTCCAGCTCTGCAGCTCCTGATGGCTGTTTATCTGTATCACCCATGTGGTGTGGCGTTGGCCACCACCACTTCCTCAGGGTGGCACCTGGAAAAAAAAGCTAGTGTTTTAATTTGAATCCATCCTTCACTGAAAGAGAGCACCTGGGAAAGCTGACAGAACTCCTTCGAAATCAGGATGATTCCCAGCAGCATTTCGATGTTAAAAAACCAATACTTCTCAATCAAAATATCACTTACTGAAAGCTCTCAGCTGCCAGCAGATTTCAAAGGAGCCAGCAGCGCTCGGTTCTGCTAAAAGACCATCCGCTGCTGCATTCGGCTGCCCTGGGCATGCTGTGTGTGAGGTAAAATTAAACACTCAGTCTTCCTCCTAGTGCACGTGCAAACAGCTGAATAGTTAAGGAAGAGTGCAGCAGGATCCGTTCTTGAATGTAGGTGACACACCTCTAACCCTGACACCTGACAGCCACTGCCTTGTGCACACACACTAATTCCCGCTGTTCCTGCTCCAGGGAAAGCAGCAGCTCCACAGACCCCATGGTCCTGGGACACTGGGTGACCCCATCCGCAGCGTAATCCACGCTCCAGCACCAGTTCACTGGCAGCTCATAAACAAGCCTGAATTTATCGCTAGAAGTCAGGTATATCAGCTAGTGCTAATAACACTTTTTTATTTGGCAAAAAGAACATGTCTTTTCTGACTGGGAAAAAAAAAAAAAGAAGAATCTGCTTTCTTAGCTTCTGTAGGTCAACACTAAGATGCAAGGTCAGGGCTCAGGTTTTGGTGGAAAACAGGAACAGGTAATGCCTGCAGCTCCTGAGCACCACCAAGTCTCTCGTAGAGGGGAAGATCTCTCATGAATTTGAAAGTAAGTTTGAAAAATCAATCCAAAGTAGGTAATCAATTGACATAGAATGAGGCTGTGCAGACAAGTGAGAGAAAAAGGTTGCCCCAAAATCCCAGTATGTTGAAAAATCACACTGATTTAAGCTCATTTCATCCCGCGACTGCCCTTCTGAAACAGTTCTTCGCCATCTTCATCCGTCAAAGGCTGAAATGTTATTTAGTGGTACAATACCCCTGTAGCCATGTAATAGCTGCAGTTATTACCAGGAGGTTAAGAACGGTCGATCTGCATTAATGCCTACAAACGTACTTCAGGCAGCAGGTTGCTACTGCCATTGCTGAGTTTTGGCTTCATTATTGATTCTGAACTGCTGGCTTTGGCACCTGACGTACAGTCACACTGAGGGCTGACTGTTCCGCTGCAAATGGACTGCGTGCTGTTGAAATCAGAGCAGCCACACCTGGCTGCAAAACCAGAGGGGCTCTGTGGGCAACATGTGAAAGCCTCCCGTGCAGAAAGCTCCTCTCTTTACCTTGAGCAGATGGGGGGAGGCAGGTAAAACACAGCCTTGTTTCTGCAGCTGCAGTCTAGTAGCACCAGTCATACCAGCAGGAAGAATAAACGGTAAGCAAGTAAGGCTAGGCTGCAGTGTACCTGGAGAAGGAGCCTCTTCTTTCCCGCTCCTCAGCTTCGTCAGGATGCCCAGGGATGGGTTGCTCACTTGCCCCTCTAACACAAGAATGGAAGTTGTCAAACAAGCTCTGGGTTTCCAGCTCAGAACAAACAAAAGGAGGAGCTTCCTTACGTGGCAGTTAGCTGAGCCGTGGGTCTCCTCACCAAAAGATTCTGTGGATGTCACATTTGTCCATGGCTTTGGGAGCAGACCGGGGAGTTCAAGGGAGAGAAGTCCATTGAGGTTTACTAAAGAGATGTTTGGGCTCTGTTTTCAGTGTCTCCTCCCTGTCCCTGTGTCTGGCTGTTCTCAGAATCAGGGTACTGGGCTGCAGGGTCCTTTGGCATGGCCCCGGAAGCTCGTTCTTCTGTTCTTTGGTAATTCCCTTTCCCTGTTCTTTGGTAATTCTCCCCTTCTGGAGTCCTTCCCTTCATTAGATCGAGTCCTTGTCTCACAAAGCTTCACACAGCTCTGGTCATCTGCTAACAGTCCTTTTTCTCCGGTTCATGCCACCTTGTCCCTGTGCCAATGCTCCCAGCCTCACCCACTGCTCGCCAGGTTTCCACATCAACAGCTTTACACAATCTAGCTCCAATGCCCAGCTCAGGCTCCCTGTGCTCTTTGCCATTTTTATTCTGCCATTGCAATCTGGACTGAGAGACCTCCAAAGCGGGGTCCGCCCCGGCGTTTGGGAGAAATTTCTCCTTCTGGGTGCTGTGCAAAAGACTGAACTGCGAAGAAATCATTAACCGGGGTTAAGAGAGCAGTGAACGCATTTGTGTCACCAGCGAAAGAGGAGGGACCACGAAGGACGAGTTGAGCAGTGAGGGGGTGCCTGGTGATGGCTGACCCTGGGTTTGAGACAGCAGGAACCGTGAACAAAGAAACCCCTGTCAGATGAGCTAGAAGTGCTACACCAGGGATGGAGAAGAGTGCTAGAAATGTGCCAGGTTTGTTCAGAGCGTCGGGTGGAGTTTCTAGTTTTTATTCCCTACTTGATTCTTCCTGTAAAATCAACCTGGGGAGAGGAGGAAATAGCAGCACCTCCTGTGTCTTCATCCAAAAGGGACAGGCACAGGAGCACTTGGCCCCATTGCATGAGCACTGGAACGTGCTCAGATGTGCCCTGTGTCCTACAGCTCCCCAGGCTGTGGCGCAAGGGCTGGCTCAGCGCTCCTCGAGCAGTTTCGCCATCTTTACCCTTTCTGGAAGTGGTGCCAGCTTGCCCTCAGCTAGAAATGGTGACTCAGTAAACAACACACATTATCCACTTTTTTTTTTTAAACTAGGGAGCAACAATCGATGAGCTTTAAGTACATAATTACTACTTTTCTCAAATACGCAGTTATTAAGAGTATGTAACAACATGTTCTGTTGTTCTCTGGCAGTGTCTTGGGACTGCCAGAAAGGTTGTCAGTAACTTTTTACCAGTCCTGTCAAAGGGAAACTCCTGAAATACTCTCTAATGTCCCCAAAATGCTGCTGGAGAAAGATGTGTGCCAACAATTCCTATCTGTTCTGATTTTATTTTTAATCATGCTGAAAGAATACTTTGCCAAAAATGGGTGCCATGAAAAGCATTAGTTAGTTATTACGTGGAACTGTTTTCACTCTGAGAGTAGAGCTCTGCCTCTTTCCTGCTAAATGCCCAAGACTCCAGTTCCCCTCAGATTTTCCTTAAAGAAATGGAAGGATGTGTAACTGCGGAATGACAAGCAGTGGGTGTAGCTCCTCATGTGTCCAGTGAAGGACCAGCCTTCTTCTGGATGGTGAATCTCCTTCAGGGCCAGGATCTTCTTCCTGCAGTTTTTTCCTCCCCGCACAAATTGTCTCAGGGAAGAAGATATCTGGAAACGTTAACCAGCTCTCCGGAAGGATCTTCTTCCAGAAAAGACAGCAGAGCATCCATCCAGTTGTTCCAGCCCGTGGGGAGCTTGTCCTGCAGCAGAGGCAAGGATGGGGGGCGAGGAACCTGATGGATGACCACCTCCTTGGTGCAGGAGAGCACCACACAGGATGCTGGGTCAGGGGAGCACAGGCTGCCGATGGTGAGGTGGTGACTCCAAGGCTCTAAGGTGCTAGAGGAACTCCATCAAAACCAGTTCTGCTTTACCACCTGCCTGTGTGTGACTGTTTTCTTATGCAGCGGTAAACACTGGCCCCTTCTCCAGAAGATGTAGCAGCCTCCTCACAGGATTTGCTGCTCTGTAAAAGTTCAGTTGGTGTGTCCCATCTCTCACGTGATGACGGCTCAGGGCTGCACTACACCACCTGCTTATGAACCAAACCAAGCACAGACAAAATAGTTTGAGTCCCCCTTCTTGCCTCACCTGCTGGTTTGAAGGATGTTTGAGTCACCTTTACCTCTCTGAAAGGTGCAAGCCCTGGGAGGAGAAAAAGGGCTTTTTGCAATGTTATGGATAGGAGTGAGCAATGGAGAGAGGCAAAGCACAGTTACTGTGGGGCTTGCCGTTGAGAGGAACAGTGTGAAAGCAAGAACCATTCACCCGGACAAGGCCAAGTTTGAAGAAAGCACCTCTGTGTCAGCAGCAGTGCCTGCAGGATGTTGGATGGGATTCTACGAAACAGGGAGGTCCAACGCATCCTGTCATACGGGAGCACGTGGTGTAGACTGGAAGGGGTGAAAAGCATCAACAAGAGCATGGGGAAGAGGTCTGTGTTACACAGAACACCTCCCTGCTTACCTCTGGCAGGGAACACGGACAGCAGAGGAGCGGTGAGGAGACACTGGGGAAAACGAGTGAAGCCGGGTAGGAGAGTAGAAGGAAAGAAAAGGAGAACTGAAGGTAAAGTGAAATGAAATCTGTGCTGGTGGTGGCATGACCTTCACCGACGAGGTCTGGAATCGAGAAGGTTGTTTTCCGCTGCGCCCGGCGTGCCGCAGAGCTGAGCCGTCGCGGCTGCTGCCGGCGAGTCCCCGGTGCCCTCTGCTGACC
>NW_010402463.1:17184-22338 GCF_000710305.1 Buceros rhinoceros silvestris | reverse complement strand
GTTCTGTTCTAACCCCAACCAGGACGACTGGAAAATCCATTTTCCATCAAGGGCCTGTGGGCAAAGCACCATAAAACAAGCTGTAGGAACTTAGAAGGCTTGACCTTGTAAAGCAGATTAAGGCAGAGGTTTATCTTACCATTGTTACAGGTGAGGACAGTCAGAGCTGGCTGCTCAAAGTGGGTTCCGTGAGAAGTGACACGTGGTGGCAGTCCTGAGGGGCATATCTCTGGTTGCTTTTCTTCATCTGTCTGCCCACAGGGTGCTGCAGCATTCAGTGGACGTGACAGAGGAGGACCGTGGGCCCAGCCGCAGCAACCGCATGGAGATGTCCATTTTTTATGTTGTCTATTTTGTGGTCTTCCCTTTCTTCTTCGTCAATATTTTCGTGGCTCTCATCATCATTACGTTTCAAGAGCAAGGAGACAAAATGATGGAGGAGTGCAGCCTGGAGAAGAATGAGGTATGGTCTGGGGAGGGGGAAAGAGGACGTTTCCATGGGGTTTCTGCAGCCTGGGAGTTTGGAGGTCCCTAGATATTGAAAAGGTGTAAGCCCGTGAGCCGCCTGCCTGCTCAGCCTATGAAGGAGAGGAGTGTGGCAGCCACTGTCCCCCACATTACCGTTGACCAGGGTCTGATGCACCTTGTTTTATTGCAGAGGGCCTGTATTGACTTCGCCATCAGCGCCAAGCCCCTCACGCGCTACATGCCCCAGAACCGGCACACCTTCCAGTACCGGGTCTGGCACTTCGTGGTCTCCCCATCTTTCGAGTACACCATCATGGCTATGATAGCGTTGAACACCGTGGTGCTGATGATGAAGGTGAGCCGGCCAGAGTGAGCCTGTCCTGCCTGGGGCAGTGGGAGAAGGAGGATTGGTCAGGATGGGACCGGAGGGTCTTTTGGTTGTTTCTAGAAGATGCTGTGAGGCAGAGTCTGAGCATGGCATAGTCACTTGAAATGCTACAGGCCTCAAACTAGCAGCAAGGTCTTCCCTAAATGAGATGACCCAAATGATTTGGACCTCTTAACTGCTGCAGGAAGGTCTAGATTCACTCTGTGCTTCTTTCTTAGAAGGAATGGGAGCTGTCCTGGAAGAGGGGTGAAGAGGGGGTGGGAGGAGATGGTCTTGAGGCACCCAGGGCAAGGAACATGGACCATTGCAGGTCTTTCCTGGGACAATTATCAGCCAAGAGGCTGGCAGCCCCCCTCCTGGCTAGCAATGTCTCTCTCTTTCCATCAGTACTACTCTGCTCCATACACCTATGAGTTGGCCCTGAAGTACCTGAACATTGCGTTCACTATGGTGTTCTCCTTGGAGTGCGTCCTCAAGATCATTGCCTTCGGCTTCCTGGTGAGCAGCTGCTCCTGTTCTTGATGAGGGTGTTAATTTGGACTTTGGCAGCACACAGACCACACGGGGAAGGTGTTAATAATGTGAGATGGTTGCTGTTTGCTTTGGGCCCCAGCCTGAGAGCTGCTTTTAGGTGGGAATCACTCCTTTGGTTCTCATTAAACCTCCCACCACTGGGTGCTGGTGAGGGAAACCGCGTTGCTGCTTTACTTTTTGCCTTGTTTCTGCGGTACTCTGGTGCCTGGGCCGCGTCTGTGCTCTGCAGCCGCTCTGCTAAAGCCAACTGCTGCTGCAAGCATGCCGTGGCTGCAGTCCCGTGTTCCTGGGAGCCATGAGATGCTGGTGCATCGCTGGTTTGGGGCTGTATCAGCTGGATCAGGCCTGACCAGCAGTCTGTCTAATTCCTGTCCTAATTTCTCAAGTCCTTTAAGATTTGAAGCCATGGCTGCCTTTTCTTCAGCTACTCTTTGCTGCTTATAAACAACTGTTGGATTTAATTCTCCTTCCCATTTCTAACCCGTACTGGGAGATGAGGTCCAGTAGCAGGAGGGCTTCTAGACACTCTCTCTGCTCCCAGTGGTACCAGCCATGGTCAAGACTGGCCTTGCACCAGCACAAAAACCAGGAGCTGAGGTGGGTCCAGGTGCCCAGAAGGAGAAGGGCCAAGCAGCCTCTTGGCTGTGAGGCTCGGCATGATGAGCTGTTGCAGCCTGACTAGGGCTGGCTGTGGCCGCTTTTCCCGCTCCTGTTCACCACGACGGGCTGTTGGATTCATGAGTCATCTCCCAAGAGAAGCCACTCACTGCAGACACGCTCAGGTCTGTCACTGTCTCGGACGCAGGACAGTGCTTCAGACCATGGCTGCATACAAATGGGTGGCAAGGTCTCTGCTGCCACCATGGTTGTTCATGAGCAGCCTTGGCCCATGGCCCAATGCCCTGCAGGCCTGCTGTCCCCACTCAAACCCATGTTTCCTCGCTCCTTCCTTCTGCAGAATTATTTCCGGGACACGTGGAACATCTTCGACTTCATCACCGTCATCGGCAGCATTACGGAGATCATCCTGACAGACACCAAGGTGAAGCAGGGGCTGGGAGCGGCAGGGTGCACCGCTGCGGGGTGGGGGGCTCCTGCCTCCTTCTGACCCTCTCATCTCCTCCCAGCTGGTGAACACCAGCAGCTTCAACATGAGCTTCCTGAAGCTCTTCCGGGCTGCTCGACTCATCAAGCTGCTGCGCCAGGGTTACACCATCCGCATCCTGCTCTGGACCTTCGTGCAGTCCTTCAAGGTAGGTCACACGTGCCACGGTTTCCTCCTGGGCCACGGGGCTGGGGTGCTGCTCCCACATGCAGGCTGTTCCTAAGGTCTTGCTGGCTTGTTAGCTCGTAGGAGAGACAGGTTGGCACAGCTTACCTGCTCGCGGCGCTTCTCGTACTCCTCTGGAGCAGGACCTGTGCTGAATGAGATGACTCATCTGCTTCTCTTGCAGGCCCTCCCCTATGTCTGCCTCTTGATCGCCATGCTTTTCTTCATCTACGCCATCATTGGGATGCAGGTGAGCACAGACACCGCAGGGTGCATCCCTCTGGTGTGGACAGGCTGCACCATCGTGTCCTCAGCTTTATGCACAGCAGCCAGCCTTGTGCCTGCCTGACATTGCTTCACTCGGTCGTGGTGTCCGGGAAGGTGCTGAGGGTGGAACAGCTTATTTGGGATCTGCAGAGCTGCATGCCCTGGGGGAGCTGCCATGGGTTTGCTCAGTCAAGCTCCACAGCTTGTACCCTTGGAGATGTGGCCCTGGGCACTCTGCTGGGTATCCATTCGAATTGCCACCCCTTCATTTAACAATTGCACCCTACCTCCGACTTCCCGGCAGCCCCCAGAGACCGACTTCACACCTGGCCCCAGCAGAAGCAGCCTTCTGCCTTTCCCATCCAAAATGCTGGATCAGGCAGACCTGCAGCCTGCCATCCACCTTGTCCCCCTGCGAAGGGGTGGTCTGAGGACCTGCCTGGGCTGTAGTGCTTAGGGATCTGCAGTGACCTACCAGCTAGTGGGAGGTCTGCAGAGCATGGGAAGATGGGAGCTTGCCAGGCTCCAGCTGGTAAATAAGAAGCACGTGATCTAAAATCCTCAGCTCCACACGTGCGAAGGGGCCAGCTCAGTTCTGAGATAACTAAATCCCGCGCTGAAAATCTGACAAAACATCTCTGACCAACTCTTGAGATCTTTGGAGCTGCCCAGTGCAGGATCTGGAGCTACCAGCGCCATTGCCTGGTGTGTGCTGCCAGGATGGGCAGATTTGGGGGAGGCAGCGGGCAGCGCAGTGACCCCCCGCTCGGGCTGCTTGGCAGCGCTGGTGTTTCATCTTTCCCACCCCCATATCCCGCCCCGAGAGTCCTGTGGCTGGTTTTGGCTGCTTTGTCCTACACATCTGGGCACCGGCTTCAGGTGTTCTCTGCGCTAAACAACCAGCATCTGACTCAGCCCCCCTCCCTGCTGGGTGGTAGTATTTGATTTATTTTATTTTTTTTTCTGAACACCATTGTGAACAAATCCCCAAGCAGTAAAGTCTGTGGGCGTTATTTGAGCAAAATAGCTGGAGGCAGAAAATATTCTACAATTACACATTCCAAAAAACCTGTACAGGGAAAAAAATACTCTGCAGTTAGTGTATTTTTAGGCTCATGGAAAGTGGAATAAAAATTTAACAGTAATAACAGCACATTTTTCCGATTTGGAGGCACTTTATGAGCATTCAGTATGTCCTACCACGGCCTTGGCTGTGGGTCATTATTAAGACACTGTCCGTGTCTGGGGTTTCATTGCCTCTTTTGGCCCTGGGGATAGGAGTCCCAGGTGTCCGGCTGTCCATGGTGCGTTAGCGGTCGGTCTGTCCCTCCCTCCCTGAGCCCTTCCCCACCCTGTTTGCACTGCTCTGCTCAACCCCAGCATCACAGACTGTTTCCCCGTGAAGGGAAAAGCTCCCAGGAGTTTCTAGGACCAGGACCCAGAGTGGCATGGCTCGTCCCTGCGCCTCCAGCACCACGCTCGAGAGGGATGGACGTAGAGCGGCTGAACTCTGTTGATCCCAGGTCCTCCGTGCTCCTGTTTCCATGGCAGCTTGGCCTCTCGCAGGCTTTGCCGCCCACCGCCAATCCCTGCCGAGGAGAGGAGAGTTGAGTCTCCTTCCTCAACGACTGCTTGGCACCAGCTCCTCCATGTGCTGGCTGTGCCCTGGGGTGCTTTTCCACGGGGGAATTGCGCAGAGGGTGGATATCAGCTGCCTTGGGTGCTGGCTGCGCTGAGGGTGATGGACCTGGTGCAGGATCGGTTCCTGGAGCCAAGGAGAACGTGCAGCTGCTTCCCTGGCCAACGAGCTCTTGTCTGAATAACTGAGTCCTCTTTTCTCCCTGCTGTAGGTTTTTGGCAACATCAAACTGGATGAGGAAAGCCACATTAACCGGCACAACAACTTCCGCAGCTTCCTGGGCTCCCTCATGCTCCTCTTCAGGTAAGCAACTCCTTGGGCAGTGTTTTTGGGTGCAGGTGTGCCAGGAACCAGGCTGGGCAGATTCTCACCGCAGGCTGTTTGGTGGAGGTTGGGTTTTGGTGCTGGAGAACAGCTGGACAAACACATGGTCACAGGAGCTCAGGAACTCCTTTTTTTCCTCCCACTTTGCCCCAGAAAGGATGCCTGTCTCCCAGCTTTTTGGACTGGTGGCAGTTGGCTCTGTGTGTCAGGAGCTGCGCCCTGCCATGGCTGCGCTCGTGTGGGTCCAGCTTGGTGGCTGCTGAC
>NW_010402463.1:8108-17057 GCF_000710305.1 Buceros rhinoceros silvestris | reverse complement strand
AGTTTGGGCAGGGCGTGGTACAGCCTCTGGTGAGGTGTCTCCGGGGGTTATCCGGGCCCGGCGCCCTCCTGTGCCACCACAAGCTGCTGAGCACGGCTGTGTTGGGTGCAGGAGTGCCACGGGAGAGGCATGGCAGGAGATCATGCTGTCCTGCCTGGAGGGCAAAGGCTGCGAGCCAGACACGACGGCGACATCGGGGCAGAACGAGAATGAGCGCTGCGGCACTGACCTGGCCTACGTTTACTTTGTCTCATTCATCTTCTTCTGCTCTTTCCTGGTGAGTTCCTCCCCCCAGGAGCCCTGGGGGTGCCCCTTACCAGTACCCCCAACTTGCACCCCAGCCGTAGGGTCACCTTCCATCATCTTCCTATGATTATCCTTCCTTCCCTCTCTCTCTCTCCCCTGCTCTGCTTCTTCTCCCTCCACTTTCCTTTCTCTCTGCCTTTTTCCCTTTCACTTAGATGCTCAACTTGTTCGTGGCGGTCATCATGGACAATTTTGAATACCTGACTCGGGATTCCTCCATCCTGGGACCTCACCATCTAGATGAGTTTGTCCGGATCTGGGCAGAGTATGACAGAGCAGCGTGGTATGTAGCCAGCTCCTTCTCTCCCGAGCAGCCTCTCAGAGCTGGTTTTAAACTGGCGTCTCTGTGTGTCTGGCTGTGATGCCTGGGATGGTCAGGGAAGGGCTGTTCTCGCCCGTGCTCATTACAAGGGCAGCAGCCGCTTCCTGCAGCACCTGGTGGCACAGGCGTCTTGGGTGATGTTCACAGTTTGCCACGGTCTTTATCCTGAGCGCCGGAGATTCCTGCTCTTTCTCTCCTCCTTGGACAGCAGATAGGTCCCTCTCAGCCCCCTCCCCTGTCCCCACGCGCCAGCTGGGTGCCTCTGCACTGAGACTCCATCGCCTGCTCCCCAGCACCCACAGCTCCCCATCAGAGCAGGGCTGAGCGTGGCTTGTTCCCAGCTGTGGGGAGATGCTGGGGGTCTGCTGGACTCCTGTCATGTCACCTACGGAGGACCTTGTTTGGCGTATGGTGTTCCTGGGCTGGCCAGCTTGCTCACCCCTTTAGAGGTGGGAGGACTTTGTTTCTTGCACTTACTCCTTGGTTGGTGAAGACCCCGGTGACCAGGGCTCCCATTCACAGGCAGCAGCTCGCTCCCAGCAGTGGGGTGGGTTCACAGCGGCCGTGCATACCCTGAGTGGCCAGGCTTTGGTTCTGTTCCCACTGCTGCTGCAGAGGACTCGTCCTCTGTCACTCCTCCCAGGATGGTCTGGAGAATCTCTGGGGCAGTGTGAAGCCCTCAGCAGCTCTGGGAGCATGTGTGCCCCCTATTCAGTCCCGGCACTATGAGGTCATCTTGTATGGTTCCTTCTTCCTGCCCGCAGCCCAGGGACAGCCTTTTTGGAGCCATGACCCACCACTGCTGTGCTGGGGAGCGTGGGCGATCTCAGCTTGAGAGTCCTTGGCAGCCACACACTCCCCTTTGGAGACTCTTCGCCTCCACTGCTAATGTCCTGCCCCTCGAGAGACCAGCTCCTGCCAAGATAATTTCTTGTGCCTAATATCACCAGCTCCTTGCATAGTTTCCTCCACCATTTCTGTCCCACCCTGTGCAGCTCGGTGCTGGCCAGGTTTCTCCATGCCTGGCTGCCTCCAGCACTCTTGCTGCTGTGAAAGGCCTCCGTGGGCATGTGGGTTTGCTTGTTTGCAAGTGAACATGCCTTATGCAAGGGGCAGAGGACAGCATGGCTGGGTAGATGCCCTGATGGACAACTAGAGAAGTGAGAGAAGGTGAGAGCAGTGAAACCCTGGGTTGCTCGGTGTGGGGCATTACACCCATGGGCTTTGGGAAGGATTTCTTCTCACCAGGCACTTCATTCCCTCTCGCCCTCCATGTTGGTGGTCTGGGTCTTCAGACCTGAGCTGTCCTATCGATGCCATGCCCCACTCTGATTTCTGAGCGAGCCATGCTCTTCTGTCACAATATGTAGCCAGTGGTTAGGGAACGTGTGCAGGAACCTGGTGGTGCTGTGCCCATGGGGACAGCCCTGGCCCCCATTGCTGGGTGAGGAACGGGTGAGTACATCCAAATGGGTCCCACCACCTGAGTGGGGGGCAGCAGTTCTGCATCCTGACACTGGGACCATCACACAAAGGTCTTGTGAAGAGACTGTCCAACACCACGGGGGCTCAGAGATGGGTTTTGCCCCAATGGCTGGGTTAGCTCTGGCCAGTGATAGAGAGGGGATGGGAGAAGAGCAAGGAGAAACCAGAGGCAAAGGAGCTGGGTGGGATGGTAATGCCATTCTTTGCCTCCTCGTGTGGTTTCCCTCCAAGCTTGTCCAATGATGCCCAGGAGGCTGCAGCATGCTGCACCTCAGCACTTCCACCCCACACGGTTCCGCTTCCCAAAGGGCTCTGGTCTGGAGTGTGGAGCTCAGCATCTGACAGCCCCTTCACCCTCTCATGCCAGCTCTGCGCCTTGACTGCTTCCCTATTTGAGCCGGTGCAGGAGGGATACGGGCCGTACCCTCGATGACTGCACCTGGGTCGGAGGAGATACGCTTCTGCGGGCGAGAAGGGGTGTGTGTAAGAGAGGGTTTGCTTCTAATAATGTGTACCCTTGGCAGAGTGTGGTCTGATGGTCTGAGCACAGGACTGGACCTCGAAACACCTAGGTGCTGGAGCCACAGCCACTGATCACCAGCCGGTCACATTATCTCTCCCTGTCTCAGGTTCCCCAGATACTGGAGATACAAGTGATTCAGCTGCCAACCTCCCCGGGACCTCGTGAGGAGCAGAGAGTTGGCTGTGTGAGGACAGGGTCTCTGGTGCTGTGATGGGACACAACTCTATCAAAAGGGCTTGTGGTGGCTAGAACCCAACCAAGCTGCAGGCTCATCCCCTCTAAAATCTCAGCCTTCTCCCACCAGGTGTAGGTGGCCAGGGACACGATGAGGAATGGTGATGGGGTGGTGTTGACTGCCAAAACTGTCCTTCTCCACGGTCGAGGTGGGTCAGTTTGAGGAGGTATGATCTGACTCCTGGTGGAGAATGCAGTAGCTGATGCTCGTGGCTCTCCCCTCTCTGGGTCTGACAGACCCAGAATGAGAAGAGTCATGCACCCTGGGGGTTTTGCCCCACAGATGGCCCCAGCATCCCCTGGTTAAGCTCTCCATGCTGCCCTCCACCCTCTCAGTGTCCTATTAACCCACCTGTGCTTCCTTTGCAGCGGCAGGATCTCGTATAAGGATATGTACAAATTAGTACGGGTGATCTCGCCTCCTCTGGGCCTAGGAGAGAACTGCCCCTACAGGGTGGCGTGCAAGGTTTGCCTCCCAGTCCTCCGCCACAACCTGGCCACGGGACGCACCATCCACCCTTCCTTCCCCACCCCGCTCCACCGCCACTGCGCCTCCCGAGGGAACCCTGACGTTGCTTTCCTTCGAGTTTAAAGAGGTCCATGGCCTCCCAGAGCCAGCAGCTGTCCCCCTCAAGGGGAGGCATGAGTGGGGCCGGGGGGGGCGCTCAGAGCCTCCAGGGGTGGGTTTTGACAAATTGTGTCCCCCAGCCAGCTCTGCACCTGGCTCCATCGGTGCAGAGAGCCCCTGGAGAGCGCTGGGCCAAACGCCACCATCCCTGCTTGGCTTCTCAAGGTGGCCTCGTGTGGGAGCAGGTTTTTTGCGGGGTCCTGGGGTGGGAATGGGGGGAGTGAAGGCAGGAGGATGTTGGGGACTTTATTGTTATTCTGGAGAGTGAGGACTAGGGGAAGGACGGGGAGGCCAGGGTGACCTTGGGGGATGCCATACTTTGCCCAACAGACTCTTCCTCAAGGATGGCACTTACAGGACATGTCTCAGGGTAGCAGGACTCTTGCTAGTCTTGCTCTTGGCCTGCCAGACCTGCTCGGGAGGTACTGACTCCTGGGCACATCTCTGGAGCTCAACAGCTCCTCTCCTTCTGCTTGAGCCAAGCTCCTGGCTGCTGGCCATGAGTAAACGGCACAATTTGGCCTCCTTGTGTCTCTCTGACTTGCACGGGTTTTTTTAAATTTTATTTTGGGATCTCAGTTGAGCAAAATCCTGCACCTGCCACTTTCTTGGAAGTGCCGTGATGACTATGTCTGTGTCCATGGCATGAGAGGATGTAGCACAGAGCTTTTTCTTCCCTTTGCATCCCTCACAGCATCTGAGGAGATTTAAAGGAGAAGCTCAGACTCTCCTGGCCCTTCATCTTGGGTTTGCATGCCTGGAACTGCTGTGTCACCCTCCACAGCTGGTCGTGGGGATGATGCACGTATTTGAAATCTTGAAGTAGACTCTCCAAAGTAAAGCAGAGCAAGCAAGCCAAGGCCTGGATGCTCAGTCATTTCATCTACGAGGAGGTATTTAGGGATAGATTCCTCGCAAGAATCTCAGAAGGCTCGTCTGTTCAAGGAGCAGCTTCTCGAAGTCTTTCCACTCCTCTTGTTGCATCCCTGGCAAAAGATGGCGGCTTTGCTGAGGTCCCTGCCAGACCTTCAGAAGAGAGAAGACACCTTCAGGAGGCGTTTCTAGTCTGTCTTGATTGCCATCAGGGCTTCACTGGTGAAGGCTGCTCTCCTGAGCTGGATCACCTGCTGCTCAGAAGGGTACCTGCAATGCTTCGCGGGAAGAGGGAGCTCTGCAGCAGCCTGGACTTTCTGCCGACTCTGCGAGGGGTGGACAGTGAAGATGGATAACTCAAGGGGAGGTGGAGGCACAGAGAGTGAGACCAGCTTCTGCTGTTGTGTGAGGGAGACCATCCGCATCTCTTCATTCTGTGACCTCGGTCTCCTCCTCCCTTGAAATGAGGTATTTCAAGGGCATGAGAGATTTTCAGGGATTCCCACTGCCCTGGAACAATTCCCAAAAAGCAGCTGATGAAGAAAGAAAATCCGCATGGCTGTTGCAGCTTGCCACCACGGTCCCAGCCAGCTCTACTCCTTGGGATTATCTCTGCCTTTCTTCACCCTCCCTGCTTCTAGCAGTCGTGTAAAAGTGAGCCAAAGAGATGGGCATCACATTTACCCCCAGAAGTAGCCCTTGAGATGGTCATGAGTCAGCTAAATGCTCTGCAGACATTCATATCCCTGTGGACACCTCCTATTCCTGAATCTGCTCCTGCATCACTTGCTGTCCTGGTGCTCTGTTCCTAACAGCCTGGTACGACACGGCACTTATTTCTGAACCGCAGGAGGACAGATGTCCCCTGGATTTCCTCTTCCATCACTCACAGGGCTCTCTCAGAACACCAGGCCATTATGGCTTGGCAGTTTTACAGGCCACTGTGCTTTAGCCACAGGGCACATCTCCGTCCAGACACAGGACAGATGGCCAGCTCTCCCATCGAGGATGTGACGGGGCTTGGACCAGCTCTTGGGAGCCATCCTGTTCAGATGGATATCTTCCACCTGCCTGCCTGTGCTTCACTCCATGGGGATGTGGTTTCTGGGCACTGCTGGGCTGTTCTAAACACTTTAAGATCTCTTCTCTGAGAAGCAGCAGAGTGTGCAGCCCATCTGGGAGGGCAGTTCTCGTTCCTGGTTACTGCTGCAAACTCATCCTTTCACAAGAACCCGTTCCTCCTTCGCTGTGCGAAGGATGGTGTCTGATGTGTGCTGGGTGTGCTAAAATCCCCCCTGCCTGGAAGGGTGGGTGGAAGATCTCCTCTTGCTTCCTTTCTGCACAAAGTCCGTGTATGAAAATCTTGAAGCCGTCTTCTCCCCTTCAGACACAAGTCAAGTCAGTGCACAGCCAGCTCTGCCAAGACACTGCTTGAGGGCTCCTGGACCTGGATGTTTCCTCTTGATCATCCCACTTAACAGCCTCCAGTGTTGTTATCAACCCTCTTTCCAACCTGTTTAGGTGTGTCAGGTCTCAAAGGAAACAGCTTGACCAGTCTGTTCTGTGCCTGACCCCAAACCAGCTCCCATTGCAGGTTGTCACCATCTCTAGTTCACGTCTGAAATGTCAGGACTTATCTTGGTGGGGGCCTCTTTGGCCAAGGGTCTGCTTCCAAAGCAGCGGTACCCCCTGAGAAGAGGAGACATTTTCTTTTCCCCTTTCCATGTTGCTCTGAGCACATGGGTAGGAAAGAGGCCAAGATCCTGCGGGGAGTGCTTAATTTTTTTGGCAGTGCCCTCTCTCCTAGTCCACCTCAGCTGAGACAGGTTCCTCTCCAGCAGCATCCTCCCAGCCCAGCTGGAAGAGTTGATGCCTTTGCTGTTGTGAGGTTGCCCTTGCCCATTACCCATCCTGAGCATTGCAGTGCAGGACAGAAGCCTGGCACGAGGGGAAGAAAAGGTGGCTGAACCCAGGAGAATGAACCCTGGGAGATGGACTTGAGAGTCCTCCTGGACGTGCACAGAGAGGGAGACACAGCCCAAATATCTCAGCCTGGCAGAGGGCTCAAGGCGTCATCGGGTGGCCCGTTTTTGGTAGCGTTCCTTGCTACAGCACTGCTAGGCAGGTCCTTAAGGAGCAGAGGAACGTGAGGTGGGGGTCCATCCTAGCTGCCTCCCTTGGGAAACCCAAACGAACCCCAATGTTGGAAGGCCCAAACAGCTGCCTCTGCTGAGACTCTTTAAACTCCAACCTGGTGGAACTTGCAGCCGCATGTGGGAGAGAGGCAGGGCGGGAGCATGGCATGTACAACTTTTCCTCCCGGTTTTGTTTTTTCAGCCGATTCAGCATGCCTTTTGCACTGGTGCATGGCGGGAAAGTGGTCCATCCGCAGAGCCAGACGGAAGCAACTGGGCATCTTCCTTTGACAAGTGACCCTGGCCCACTGCCTTCTATGCAAGATGCTGCCTCCCAATTGCATAGACCTTATGAGCTGGGGATACACAGCCTTCCGGCTATGGGTTAGGTGGCGATGCAAAGCAACACCCAGGTCCCCCCCCGGGAGGGAAGACGCTACGGAGGCCACAGAGCGCTGTGGTGCAAACCACCGTTACCTCAAATAACCCATGGCTCGAGTGCCGTGTATCTGATTTATACCACTCGCACACAGCCCTGGAACCTGTGGGACAAGGTGGGGGCTGCTGGAGGGCTTTAGGGAAGGGGTTGAGAGCAGAGGAGGACTCCCAGGCTGCTAGTGAGACAGGCGCCGGAGGCCAGCAGCAGAGAGGAGAGGGGTGAGTTGCTTTCTGCCAGCATTCCTGGGTCTGTGTGAGCAGTGCTATAAATCCACATCAGGACAGACTCTCATGTACGATTTGCCTTGATTAACGGGTTTCCTATTCTTTCCCTGTTTGTCCGTTTGTTTTTTTCTCTCCTGTTTTCCTGTACTATTTTTGTTTGTACGTTTTTCCGCTCTCTGGGAATGCCTCCTCTCTCTCTGCATCTCCCTCCCTCCCCTTCCCCCTTCATGAGCAGTGGCCGAATCCATTACACTGAGATGTATGAAATGCTGACTCTTATGTCACCACCGCTAGGCCTCGGCAAGAGATGTCCTTCCAAAGTGGCCTATAAGGTAGATCAACCCTTCCTTCTACGGGGGCTAGAGCCAAGCAGGAGCCGGGGCTCGAGGGACCTGTGGGAGGTGGGGCTGTGGGGAGCTGGGGAGGTGCTGGGGGCATCCAACATGTGTTGAGCTCTCTCCTGGAGAGCCTGGTATGCTCAGAAGAGTCCTGGCCACGTTGGCTGGTCTCCATTGCCCACGTATGTGATGCTGCCATGGTCACTCACAAGCCCTGGGAGTTCTGGGGTGGAAGACCCCAGTGGAAGAGGAGGGGCAGGATCAGCAGTAGGGTGGAAGTGGGAAGGTTGGAGAAGATGAGGTGAGGAGCAACCCTGTAGCACAGTTAGGAGTGAGATGTCCTTAGGAGCTAACTGAGCCCAGCTCTGCCCCTCGGCTTGGAACCAGCCTTGTCCCAGCCGGTGCAGAAACAGAGCTAAAGGCTGTGGAGATGGGAAGTGGGTGTGCAGCAAGGACGTATCCTGCAGGAGTGGCCCCGCAGAGCACGAGGAGCCAGGGGCATCGGCACGAGCTGTCCCAAGAACGGCACGTGCAAGGCAAAGCTAGGTGCCTTCAGAAGGTGTGTCCTGAGGTTTACCCCCTTGTCCCTCCCGGGGCGGTGGCCAGCAGTCAGCTAACGGCACAGGCACAGCGTGCTCCTGGCCACGTAGGCGTGGAGCAGGAGCACGGGAAGCCCTGAAGGATGTGGGGTGGGAGCTGCACGGCTTCGCTGAGGGCAGCAGCTGCTAGGACAGGACCCAGAGCTACAAAGCCCAGGTGTGGGGCAGACTGAAGCTTTTCTTGGCCACGGGCTGCTGCCTGCAGCCCTTTCAGCAGCACGGAAAGGGGCATTTCTGCACACTTGCAAACGTGGTGCCACGCTCTCCAGCTCTCACGTGTCTGTTCACACACGCACGCATCCCCCACCACACTCTTCCAGGAGAAAAAGGGAGGCTTGAAGGCAGGGAAAGGACATAAGAAGCCGGGTGAAAAGGAATGGGCAGGGAAGGGATGACCCAAGGTATTCACAAAGCAAAATATACTCTCTGGAAAGTGGATCTGGCCACTTCAGTTTGCACCCCGCCTGCCCAGGGTGGGGAAGGAGCATGGCGTGTCTAACCTGCCTTGGTTGCCCTTCTCTCTTTCCTTCTGCACTTTTTCTACCCCTCCTTCCCTTCCCCACCCCTGGATAATTTGGACCCTGTGCATGTGCTGGCAAACTTCATCTCTGAAAGACGCAAAAAGGGAGCGCCAGGATGTAGCATGCTAGAGGAATCCAGCCGATCTGAAGTCCCTGGAGGTTAGGGACCCTCCTCATCCCTGCCCCAGGTGGGAAGGGTTGAGAGCTGGAAAGCCAAACCACCAGGGAACGGAAACCTGAGCCCCCTCTCCCCTTCCCGAGCATTTCCCATGCCCGCATCCCTGATGGATCAGGCGTGTCTTCCCAAAAGTGCTGGGAGGTG
>NW_010402463.1:4255-8008 GCF_000710305.1 Buceros rhinoceros silvestris | reverse complement strand
GGGGAGGGGGGCTCAGGGGCCGTTCCTGGGGCGCAGGAGGAGCCCTGGAAGGCAGTGAGCCGGTGTCCTGGGGTGGAAGGAGCCGGGGGTGGGTGGTGGGGTGATCCTTGCCCTTCTTTTTTGGCTGTGCTGTTTTGACACTTTGTTGCTTTTTATTTTTTGATTTTTATTTTTTCCCCTTTTGTTTAATGTTTAATTTCTTTTCCTCCAGCCTGGTCGATGTGTTTTTCGATATTGTTTTCCGTCCGCTGTTTTCTTCTCTCTCTTGCGCAGAGACTGGTGCTGATGAACATGCCTGTGGCCGAGGACATGACGGTCCATTTCACCTCCACCTTGATGGCGCTGATACGCACGGCCTTGGACATCAAAATTGCCAAAGGTGAGGTCAGCGGGGTGGAGAGGAGACAAAGTCGTGAGGACTTCAGTGTGACCAGCACTCAACCTTTGGGCAGGCTGAGGACATTGTGGCCAAGCAGGGGTTGGCTGCGCCAGAACACGGCATGCGGATGGAAGTGATTACCTTGAACAGGCAAATTTCTGCCACTCTCCAGGGAAAAAACAACGTTTCTTTAGGGAAGATGTGGCCAGTTTTCTACTAGAAGCTGCTTCTACAGAGCAGAAACAGTTTGATGTCCACTGTGTAAAGGGGAGAGAAAGAATTCCCCTTCCTCCCATGTACAAAATCAAACCAAGGAGGGAAAAGATCACATGTGCTGGGCTTCCTAAGGCTGAGGAACAGAAATCTCTCTCTCTCTGGGAAGACAAAATGTTCAGAGCAGGGAAACCTGCTTTGTTGCTGTTGCTGGAAACACTGTGATTCATCAGATCAAAAGCTTTCTGCAGCAACATGCCATTTTCAATAAAACATCCCCTGGGAACGGCTCGGCTGTTGGAGGAAAACCCAACCCAGGGCAAGATATCAGCAAAAGCCCAGTGCTCAGACAGCTTCTTGCAAGGGGTTCAAGCCCCTCTAGATAAAGGAGAGATTTGAACCTGGGTCTCCTATAGCTCAGCAGAGTTGTCCTGGGCTCGGGTGTCTCCATTTGGCAGCTCCCTTTGAGCCTGAGCTTTCCCAAGCTCAGCAAACCCCTTCACTGCTGGCCAGAGAGCTCTGTCCTCCTTGCACAGCATCGCCAAGTATTTAAAAGTCTTCAACCAAGTGGAGCTGCTCTTTCACCAGCACATGATCCGCTCACCAGAGAAGAGAAAGTGGGGCAGCAGCAGGTGTGTGTGGGCTGGAGTAGGATTGGAGCTGCAGAGACGGACCCAAGGCAAGCTTGAAGATGGCAGCTTTGAGTGGGAGGGCAGGGGATGGGGA
Organism: Buceros rhinoceros silvestris; assembly: GCF_000710305.1. Lineage (NCBI taxonomy): Eukaryota > Metazoa > Chordata > Aves > Bucerotiformes > Bucerotidae > Buceros > Buceros rhinoceros. Next base: position 6,690 of record NW_010402463.1, on the reverse strand, counting down.
AGTGGAGGCGCATATGGAAGGAAGGGATGGTAGGAAAGTTTCCCTGCGAGAGCAGGAGACCAGGCTTGCTGATGCGAGATGGCCCTCCCGGCCCAGAGAGAGCTGGTTGCTGCTTGAGAACTTTAAGGTGGGAAAGGGGTGTTTTTAGTTGGACCTGGTACCAGGTCTTGATGCACGTGGGCTGTTTCCACCCCACCCCACCCCGCCCCCACTTTCTGTTTAAGGTGGTGCAGATTGGCAGCAGTTAGACTCTGAGCTTCAGAAGGAGATCCTGACCATTTGGCCTCACCTGTCCCAGAAGATGCTCGACCTGTTGGTACCCATGCCAAAAAGTGAGTCTCTGGGGCGGGCTGTCATCACCACCAAGTTGCCATCATACCTATAGGAGCTTCTTCCCAAAGAGAGGTGGGGACCAGTCAGATCTGTCCCCAGCTCGGGGACAAGTGAGAAAAGGGTTTGTGTTGCTACAGGCTGGCTTCTGCCTTGCTCTGCCTGGCTTCTTGGGAAGCCTCTTACAAAATGCCCGGTTTGCAGTAGGCAAACCAAGAGTCTCCTAGAAATCACCTCTGGAACACGTAAGGGCAAGAGGCTGAGCATCGCTTGCTCTGTTATGTGCAATTATATGATGAAGATGTGTGTCTTGATGGTTCATGGTGATGCTTTCAAGCTATCTCCATCCAATTTTGTCTCCATGTGGAACATCTGGGAGTTCATCTCTGTTCTGGATCTGTGAGCAGACTTTGAGAGTCACCAGGGTATGCCGCAGCACAGTTCTCAAGATCTGGGCTGGTTAACACACGAGTGTCCCCACATTTTTCCCTCTTGTGCTCTCAGCTTCTGACCTGACTGTTGGCAAAATATACGCAGCCATGATGATCATGGATTACTACAAGCAGAGCAAAGCGAAGAAGCAGCGGCAGCAGCTGGAGGAGCAGGTGAGGCTCAGCAAGGGCGCGCAGTGGGGATGTTCAGAGCGCCCTCGCTTCTTCCTGCCACATCCCAACCCAGCGTGCAGCCAGCTCCTGGGATGCAGCTGAGGGATGGCGATGGTGGTACAGGTTGGGGTGTGGTGTCTACAAGGCAGGTGTACGTGCATCCGCATGCGGCGAACACAAGCACAGTGTCACCTACCCAAACAGCGGGGGCTTGGTTGGTGAAGCACTTGGACGTTCATCTGCATTGCCCACAGACTCAGCTTCTTCCTTTCCTCAATACAGAAAAATGCCCCCATGTTCCAGCGCATGGAGCCGTCCTCCCTGCCGCAGGAAATCATCTCGAATGCAAAGGCTCTGCCTTACCTCCAGCAAGACACCCTCTCGGGCCTGTGAGTATTGCCCTGAGAAGAAGGGAGGCAGCCCTGTCACTTTTCTGTTCCTGCAGCCCTCCTTTTATTCTCTGGAGCTGGCACTGGCATGCACAGAGCTGCTGAGAGCGGGGGAAAACCAGTGTGGGCCAGAAAGCTCCCAGCACAAAGCTTTTCGGGATTCCAGGTAGCTGGTTTGTGTCAGCATCACCAACGGCAGCAGAGGTGGCTAAGGGGGATGGCCGGGTGTCTGCATGGATTCTTCTTGCAGGACCATCCTGGTGCTCTTACCTAGGAGGGTCTGGGATGGACTGGAACCTCAAGAGCAGTTGAGCAGTGGGTCCCTGGGTGGTGCGTTCTTGGTGGGGGATCCCAGCACCCTGGCTGGTGGGAATGAGATGGTGTGAGTTGCTGGCACTGTGCTCGGGATGTCCTCGCTGCTGTCACAGGACCTGGGGCACCTGCCGGGACAACACTTCAACTCTCCAAGGAACATGATATTTGTCCTGGGGGGTCTCAACAGCCTGGGGGGCAAGCACAGGGGCTGCCCAGCTCTGAGACGCTGGAGAGGCGATGTCCAGTGATGGCAGCACCTGGCTCGTGGCCTCCCTGAAGCTGGGCTCTTTGCAGGAGCAGCCGAAGTGGGTTCCCCTCGCTGAGCCCGCTCTCGCCACAGGAGATCTTCCAGCTGGCCTGCATGGATCCATCCCACGGGCAGTTCCAGGAGCACCAGTCTCTGGTAAAGTCACGCACTGCCCGGCGAGGGTTTCCCCTCCCTGAGCCCGCTCTCGCCACAGGAGATCTTCCAGCTGGCCTGCATGGATCCATCCCACGGGCAGTTCCAGGAGCACCAGTCTCTGGTAAAGTCACGCACTGCCCGGCGAGTGCTTGCCTGCGCTCCCAGTGAGGATGCTGGTGGGCACAGGGAGGTGTGGGGCCTCGGCGCAGCAGTGAAACGCTGCTCCCTGCCCCTGAGGCAGCGAGCTCAGCTGCTGGGTCATGCCCACATCCAAAGCAGGGGACAAATGTCCCCGGGATGTCCCCCAGCTGGGGCTCTGTCCGGGTGCTGGGGACGCAGCCGGTGGGGCCAGGCAGCAGCAAATGTTTTTGGGGCGAGAGCTGTGACCGGGCT
>NW_010402463.1:3677-4074 GCF_000710305.1 Buceros rhinoceros silvestris | reverse complement strand
TTCACAGGCGGCTCTCTTCCCCACTGAGCGCTCGTTTCAGTGGGTGACCCTGTGCTGAGCGATGGTACCTGATGTTTTCGGATTCGTGTTCATTTTGTTGTCAGTGCTGGTGTCCCCGGTGCCACACCAAGCTGTCAAACTGTCTCCGATGGCAGCATGCCCCTCCGGCCTCACGCACTAGCGGGCCGGCAGCAGCGGTGTCCGTCTGTCTGTCTGTGTATATGATATATATACATACCTCCCCGCTCCTCTCCGTGTCCGTGTGTGTGCATTCGCGCACCGCCCCGATGCTGTGTTGGGTGCAGCGTTGTACCACTGTGCATCTCCCGTGTCCCCGTGTGAGCTGTGTACCGCACAGGCGGGGGTCAGGATGAGCATCCCCCCTCCCCGTGAAGCG
>NW_010402463.1:497-3562 GCF_000710305.1 Buceros rhinoceros silvestris | reverse complement strand
GTGCCCATCTCCTTGTCACCAGATCCTGAACAAAAGGGTTCCCTAACCTGGGAATTAACCCAAGCGCAAAGGCGCCATGGGCAGCATTCTTTCTTTTGATGGGATGTGGCCAGAGAGCCTTTAAAGCAGGGTCAGAGAGAAAAATCCCGCACGTTTGTCCCCTTCTGGCAAAAGGAGGAGGAGTCAAAGTGCAGGCAGTCGGGGCAGCGCCAGGTCCAGGCAGGGTTTCCACAGCCATCAAAGGGGTGAGATGTGATTTGGCCATCAGGCAAGCCTGAAGCACCACATCTGGGCTCGCCCACAGTGGACCGTGAATCAGAGATTATTTTTCAGTGGTGATGCGATGGGTGACAAATCTCAGACTCCCTTTTGGCCCATTCGATAGAGCGAGCAGGACTGTCCCCTGCAAAGGGGGCAGAAGCAGCGTGCTGCCCTGCTCCAACCTCATCCCAAGAGCTTGGCTGTGTGTTTGTTTCCAGGAGCCAGAGGTTAGGGAGTTTCAAAGAGTGCAGCCCTCTAACCGTGGCAGCTACCTTCCCGTGGACACTCAGGACCACGCTGTCTCTGGGAGGGCCTCCTCCATGCCTCGTCTCACTGTGGATCCCCAGGTAAAACCAAGCATATCCCCCATGGGTGCCGGGTCCCAGCCAAGCTTGCCAGGTAACGCTGGGGCTTCTCTCTGTGCTGAGCACATCCCCCATGGCCTCCCCAGCACCCCGGTGTCAGAGCATCTCACCATCTTTGGGGTGCCGCACAAGTAGGAGAGCTGCTGTTGCCCTACATGGGGGACAGAGGAGCCAGGGCAATCAATCTCCTGGATCATGTGGAGGTCCACAGTGGAGTAGGGTCACACTGGGAGACTGTGGGGTCTCCATGCAGTGGGACACCCCTCGTTTCCTCCAGTCCCGAGTGCTGGCTGAGGTTGAAGGAGTCCCAGCCCGGCTGTCAGACGATCTCCCAGGTGATGAAACACCTCTTCCTTCCTTTCCTGTTGTCCTAACACACGTTTCTCCATCTGTCCAGGGGAACCCAGGCCACATCTCACCTCCTCGTTTGTCTGCCTGGTTTCTCTGTTGTTCTGTCTTGTACTCGGCCTCCACCAAGACACAGACACTCTTACAGGGTTCGGTTTTGCTGTGAGGTCTCTGGGTCTCCTTTCTTGCGGAGGTTCTGGTGTCAGTGCTGGTGTGACCTGTCGTGTCACTTTGGGGGGTTACGAAGAGGAAGGGAGGCTTTGTCTTCTGGGCTTTATTGACCGTTTATTTGGCAGTGGAGGAGATGATCAAACGGAGGGAATGGGAGCAAGAAAGGGAGCAGTCTGAGGAGAGGAGACAGGGAGAATGGCCTGAGGCTGCAGAGGCAAAAACCCCTCTAGAATACGGCAACGGAAAATATAGGAGGAGGTGATGTTTTCCACAAAACGTATGAGAACACTAGCTAGGAGGGGAGGAGGTAGAAAGGAGAAACATGGAAGGAAGAAAGGGAAGGAGAGGGATGGTAAAACAACAGCATGAGCGGGGAGAGGGGGAATGAGTGCAGGGGAAGGGGATGTGGGAATAAAGGAGGACCAAGAAGGACCAGTGCTGCCACAGGAAAACGAACGCCAAGAGAGGGGCACTGCATGATCGCCCCCTCAATGATTTCTTCTTTTGTCCTGTTTTCAAGGCAGGGAGGGATGCTGAGACAGCCTGGGGGACGATGGCCTTGTACCTCCTGTGTCCCCATGCCTGGGGCTCCCCTGTCACACAGTGCCTTAGCTTGAATCACTGGCTTTGCCCTGGGCACAAAAGCTAAACCCCACTTTCCTCCTGCCTCTGATTTGTGCAGGGATTATTTGGGGGGTCTGTGCTTGGGCTGCTTTGAATCTTTCCCGCCCTGGAGGCTGCTGTGCCAGTGATGGTGGGAGAAATGGTAATTCCTCGGCCACTGTCCCCAAGCCCTTGCCAGTGCTAACCCCCTCCCCGGCTGGCCGGGGTTGCTCGCAGGTGGTGACGGACACGAGCTCGATGCGGCGATCGTTTTCCACCATTCGGGACAAGCGCACCAACAGCTCCTGGCTGGATGAGTTCTCCATGGAGCGCAGCAGTGACAACACCTACAAGTCCCGCCGGCGCAGCTACCACTCCTCGCTCCAGCTCTCTGCCCGGCGCCTCAACGCCGACTCAGGTGAGCAAAGGCTGCCGGCCCCATCCCACAGCAATACCGAAAAACCCCAAAATGTGTCCCACACTTCTGGGGGGGGGACGATGGGGGGACTGGTGGGGACTGATGGGGATGTTCTGCAGGCCACCGGTCCGACGGGCATCGCTCAGGTGGCAGAGAGCGAGGCCGATCCAAAGAGCGCAAGCACTTGCTGTCCCCCGATATCTCCCGCTGCAACTCAGAGGAGAGGAGTCCCCAGGCGCACGACGAGTCGCCAGAGCGACGGCGCGAGTCCCGGTCACCCAGCGAGGGCAGGTCGCAGACACCCAACAGACAGGTGGGTGACAAAAACCCTTTCCTAAGCACAAAGATAGGAGTAGGAAAACCTCCTTATCAGACCCAGGAAGATAAGGCTCAGCCCTGGGAGCTCTGTGACATCTGTCCTCCCTGTGGTGGCATCCCTGTGTCCCCTGTGAGCTGAGCAGGGTGGGGCTGCTCAGGTACCCTGCAGAGCATTGGGGGAGAGGGTGGGATCTCCACACTGTTTTTCTCACCACTGTGGCATCTGCCTCCTGCCAAGGTTGAGGTGTCCCAGCTGGAGATGGCAGTGCTTGAAGCCCAGGGAGATGCTGCTGGTAGAGACCAGCACCTGGTGAGCCATTAGCTCTTCCCACAGCAGGTTTGTGGGTGCTTTTTACTTTTGATCACCAAAAGCAGACATCATCCTCATCCCTAGGGCAGACCCCGAGGCAGGGACGGACAGGTGAGGGCACAGCGGGGCCTCGTCCAAGGCGGAGGATGCTCCGGGGAGTCCAGCCTACAGGGGCGGGGAGCGGGTGCACGCGCTGCCTGTCACCCTTGTATTCCCCAGCGTGTCTTGGTGTGTTGCAGGGAACGGGCTCCCTGAGCGAAAGCTCCATCCC
>NW_010402463.1:0-259 GCF_000710305.1 Buceros rhinoceros silvestris | reverse complement strand
TCCTCCATGCTGCGTCACGCCGGAGCCGCCTCGCCGCCTGCCGAGGAGAGCGAGGGGGGTTCCCCGCTCCTATCCTCCACCCTGGAGCCCAACACTGCCGGCCTGACCGAGTCTTCCAGCTCCCCAGCGGGGAATCAGGGCCGTCCGTCCACCCCGCAACGCTACATCTCGGAGCCCTACCTGGCCCTGCACGACGACTCGCACGCCTCAGACTGCGGTGAGGAGGAGACGCTCACCTTCGAGGCGGCCGTCGCCACCA
>NW_010402462.1:4179-5196 GCF_000710305.1 Buceros rhinoceros silvestris | reverse complement strand
CTCCGACAGCTCTCCCGTCCAAGAAGAGCTGGAGAAACCATCAGGAAAGCGCAAATGCAAAACCAAACACCTGGCGGGGATCTGCGACGAGGGGAAGGTACGGCCTGGGCTGGGGAGGGGAACACGCCTCAGCGGGGAGAAAGGGAGAAGGGGGCTCCCCTTAGGAAGCTGCATGCACCAAGGAGCTGCATTCCTTTCTTTTCCAGGGGAAAGGCTGCTGGAACCAGCCCAAAACGCACTCTCCGAAGAAGCCCCAGGACTTGTGGACGCTCTGTAAGTCCCGTCGGGTCAGCCCGGGGAGTTCCCCCGACTCACCCACGGCCCAGAACATTCCTCCTGGAGCTCGGCGGCTGATCGTGAACAAAAACGCAGGGGAGACCCTGCTGCAGCGAGCGGCTCGCCTGGGCTACAAGGTGAGTTTTGGGGCCCTTTTCCGGCTCGGGTCCCGCACTGCCTCATCCGGGCCGGTGCGTGACAGGGCCCGCGACACTCTCGTTCCTGCAGGACGTGGTGCTCTATTGCCTGCAGAAGAAGAGCAGCGACGTGAACCACCGCGACAACGCTGGCTACACGGCCCTGCACGAAGCCTGCGCGCGAGGCTGGATCGACATCCTGCACATCCTGCTGGAGCACGGGGCCAACGTGAACTGCAGCGCCCAGGATGGCACGAGGCAAGGCTGCGCAGGGGGCAGCTGGGCACGCTGGGGCGGGCGGAACAGGCAGCGGGGCGTCTCTTTTGGGATGAGCTCTTGGTCATCGCTAGGCCTGTCTTAACCCGACACAGGGCACTTGCTCTGCGAGCTCTTCCAGTTTTCTGCCAGTGCTTCTGTCCCCGCAGGCCTGTCCATGATGCAGTAGCAAACGACAACCTGGAAACCATGTGGCTTCTACTCTCCTATGGTGCTGATCCCACTCTGGCCACGTACTCGGGGCAGACGGCGGTGAAGTTGGCCACCAGCGAGGTCATGAAGCGCTTCCTCTGCGGTAGGTGCCAAGCCAGGGGGTAGCAGCGCTTCC
>NW_010402462.1:1925-3995 GCF_000710305.1 Buceros rhinoceros silvestris | reverse complement strand
TTCAACTCCGTCCTGTCACGCATGTGTGTTTTTGTCCCTCCCTGGCCCGTTACAGAGGGGTCTGCTGCTTTCCGAAGCAGAAACAAGTCACCTGCAGCCTTTAACATGTGAGGAGGTGGCAGCGCTGTGGTGACACGACTGCAGGCAGCTGCTGCGCTTGAGGCTTGGAGACACCGTGCCCCAGTTCCTGCTGCACGACCCCAGCGAACACGGTTGTGCTGCCCAGAAACGCCGCCCTCCCCTCGAGCAGCTCTGCCCAGCCGCTGCCTGCCCTTGACAGAAGGGACCTCGTTGCCTCCCCACGGCTGGCTGTGAGGGGTGGCTGTTCCCGCGCAGGAACAGGGAGGAGCAGGGAGCAGGAGTGAGGAGTGGGAGCAGGGTGAGGGCGGTGGCTCCCCCAGGCTGGAGCAGCGGCGGTCCCCGTGCAGGCACAAGGCAGGTCTCCGGTGTTAGATGATCTCGTTGCCAGCCTGGGCTCCTCCAGGCTCAGCGCTCGCGCAGGGGCTGGACACCTGATTCTGAACTCGCTTAAGAACTTTTCTTTCCAGCCCACTTAGTGTCGTGAGTTGTTTTCCCGTTGCAGCTTCTGTTCTGTTCCCTCAGGCTCGAGGCCATGTTGTCCTCTCCTCAGGGACTGTCCCCTCCTTGCAGTTACAGGTCAGCTTTTGCCACTCGGCTGCAGTGTGGGGAGAGCAGGCAGAGGTGACGTGGCTCTGCCAGGATCAAGCTTTGACCAGTGGATAAGCTTTAACCCTTTTTTTTTCTCTCTAACCCTAATGTCCTTTCTTCAGATTACCTGTCAGATCTCCAGGGGCGCGCCGATGGGGACCCTCGGACAGCGTGGGACTTCTACAGCAGCTCCGTGCTAGGTGAGTTCCATTCCCAGCTGGAACGCCAGGTACCAGCATCGTTCGCTCCGGCCTGTCTCGCGGCTGGGTGGAGACTGTGACGTTAGGTGCTGGGAGATGCTCCCGGAAGGGGCTTTCTGTGGGAAGCTGCGTGTGGGTCCCTCCAGGCAGGCTGGCCGCAGCGCGCAGGACCGGACTGCCAGTGCTGCTGGTGACTCCTGAGGGAAGAGTCCCGGAGCGGCGTCACCTTGTAGCAGTTCCTGTTGCTCCCAGTGGTGGGAATAAAACCAAAGCAGGCAGAGGACGTGCTTATTCCTTCAAAGTCTTGAGCTTCCAGAGCTGCCCACTCCTCTCCTCTGCTTTGAGGGGGAGGCCTCGTCTTACAGCACCAGCACTTCCCACTGAAGGCAGCACTTGGAGCTTTTACTGTCACTTCCTCAAAATTGTGGCTCCCAGCTTAGAACTTCTCTTGAAGCGGCACAGGATGAGGCCCACAAGCTCTCACAGTGTTGCTCCAGTCCCCCCAGGGTCCATGAAGCTGTTCTGGGTCGAGCTGGGGGCCTGTGGCAGACCCCGGAGTCCCTCCAGTTTCTCACTCTCGAAGCAGCCTCTTGGCCACAAGAAAACAGCTCCTCTTTGGCCGTCGTGTTTCGGCAGCGAAGCTATCACCCCTTGTGACAGATCGCCGATTCCCACTCGGGTTTCTCTGGTACTCGAGGGAGGAGGATGGTGTGTGCTTCGGGGGGTAGAGAGTTTGGCTCTCCGTGCTCGCCACCGCACGCTGCTGCCGCGGTTACCCAGCGCAGGATCTGCCCGAGCTCTGGTAGCTGCTGACGAGCCCTTTGTGGTCGCTCAAACAGGCAGATTGGGTTCTGTTCCCGTCGGCTGCTCCTCTCGGTTCTTCCCCTGTGCCATCCCTTGCCTTGAAGAATCGTGTCTTGCACCAGGTCTTCCCACGTTTCTGTCCTCCGCCCTTGTAGGCAGAGAGGAGGGGATTGGTTTTTTCAGTGAGAAAATGGTCTCCGGCTTCTGATGTTTCTTGTGGCGACGGGGGGTATTGGGGTGCCTGGGGCGATGGCAGTTCGCTGGCTCAGCCGCTCGGACCTGGCCTCCGCTGCGCTTTTCAGAGCATCCCTTCACCCGAGGGTGGGCAGAGACACCCTCTGCCTCGTCCCCGGCTCTCCTTGCTCCACCCCGGCCGCTGCGGGCGGGTCTCTGCTGC
>NW_010402462.1:1500-1818 GCF_000710305.1 Buceros rhinoceros silvestris | reverse complement strand
CCGCTGCGGGCGGGTCTCTGCTGCCTCTGCCGCTTGCCTGCTGCCATCTGCCAGGTTTTGTGTCCCTGGCGCACGGAGCACGGCACGTCCCCCGGGCTGGAGGAGAAGCCCGGGCTCCTGCTCGAGCTGTTCAGTTCTTTGCGGCAGGAACATCCTCCGTGTTCCCCTTTGGCTCTGCAAACCCCTTGGGGCCAGGAGATGCCGGGGGAAGCCGGGGCGTGGGACCTCGGAGCTCCACGTGTGCCAAAGTCGTCAGCGGCCTCGTGCCTCTGCGGCTCCCACGCCCCCCTCCAGGGGGTTGTTCTGCAACGGGACCCG
>NW_010402462.1:1206-1409 GCF_000710305.1 Buceros rhinoceros silvestris | reverse complement strand
CCCCACGTGTGCCGAAGTCGTCAGCGGCCTCGTGCCTCTGCGGCTCCACAGCCCCACTCCAGGGTGTTGTTCTGCACCGGGACCAGCACTGTTGTGCCTGACCATGTGGTACAGGATGTTCCTGCTCTCGTCGCAGCCTTTGCTCGGGCTAACGGAGCGGCTGAGCGAGAGGAGTTTCCAGGACAGGCGCCGCGCCAGGCTGT
>NW_010402462.1:0-1177 GCF_000710305.1 Buceros rhinoceros silvestris | reverse complement strand
AAGTTGATGGTTTTTTGGTAGTAGCGCCTGAGCTTTGCCTGATCTCGCAGCAGCGTTCACCTTTATGCCCTGCTCTACGAGACGGGGAGGTTTGAACACCCTCTTTTCCAGTCCTGTAGGCAACCTTGTCTCCCGTGCGTGGTGTTGAGCTTTTGCACAACTGATTTATTTGCTCACCAGCACGTTTGGTCTGAGTTCTCTCTGTAGAATGTAAACTCTGCTTGCTGGGAGCTTTTGGAGGTGCCCTGTCTGACCTCAGCAGGACAAAACTGCTCTGCGAGCCCAAGGCTGCTCCCACCTCTCCGTAACCACACCTGGGCAGCAAACTGTTTCTCCACAGATGCTTTTCAGGTTGGCGACCAGGGCACGTCCCGGTCTGTAAGTGGTTTGGGGGCCGAGCGCGCTATCCTCCCTCTCCCACGGAAGCAAATCCTGCCGGAGCTCCCCAGGGAGCAGCGAGCACTGGCCAGGGTGACGCTGAGCGACACCAACAGCGTCTGTTCTGCTTGTTGCAGAGGGGAAGGACAGCATTGGGTGCGACCTTCTGCTCAACCCGCCGGGAAGCTCGGACCAGGAGGAGGAGGAGGAGCAGGAAGCAGACAACTTCATGTTTGAGTTCTCAGACAAGCCACTGCTTCCCAGCTACAACCTCCAAGTCTCCGTCTCTCGGGGGTGAGTGTTCCTGGAGCAGAGGTCGGGTTGTTTGGGTGACAGTAACGCTGGGGCTGGGGTGGGGGACACCTCACAGCGCAAAGCCCTGGAGCTCGTGCGGGCAGCGGCGAAGCCTCAGGCTGTCCCGCAGGTGAGGGGTCAGGTGGGGCACTCATAGAGGGAAAACGCGGAGAATCACGGAATCGTTTCACTTGGAAGAAGCCTTTAAGGGCACCAAGTCCAACTGTTAAGCCAGCACCGAATCCTGTCCCCAAGCGCCACTTCGTGCCGTCCCCCAGTGCTGAGCAGACCGGCCACGGTGTCCCACAGATCCCAAAGCACTCCTCTGCCGGAGGAGACCCCAGCCGCCTGCCCGCAGGCCCCTCCGCCCCTAACCCGCCGCCTTCTCGCCCTCCTCGCAGGCCCTGCAACTGGTTCCTCTTCTCCGACGTGCTCAAGCGGCTGAAGCTGTCCTCGCGCATCTTCCAGGCCCGCTTCCCGCACTTTGAGGTCACCACGCTGCCCC
>NW_010402461.1:0-2236 GCF_000710305.1 Buceros rhinoceros silvestris | reverse complement strand
GTGCACCCTCAGTAGGTTTTCAGATTACACTAATTTATGCACATGTCGATCTGCTTGAAGGTCAGGAGACTCTATAGAAGGATCTGGACAGGCTAGATTGATGCGCCAAGGCCAACAGTATGAAGTTCAATAAGATCAAGTGCTGGGTCCTCCAACAACCCACCCCATAAGACACTGCAGGCTTGGGCAAGAATGGCTGGAAGGCTGTCCAGCAGAAAAGGACCTGGGGGTGCTAGTCGACAGCTGGGTGAATATGAGCCAGCAGTGTGCCTAGGTGGCCAAGAAGGCCAACAGCATCCTGGCTTGTTTCAGATATAGTGTGGCCAGCAGGAGGAGGGAAGTGATTGTCCCCCTGTGCTCAGTACAGGTGAGGCTGCACCTTGAATACTGTTTTCAGATTTGGGCCCCTTGCTTTAAGAATTACTTTGAGGTGCTTGAGAAAGGCAAGGAAGCTCGTGGAGGGTCTAGAGACCAAGTTTGAGGATCTTCTGAGGGAACTGGGGTTGTTCAGTAGGAGAAAAGGGGGCTGAAATCTTATAGTGATAAAAAGACCTTATCACTCTCTACAGCTACCTGAAAGAAGGTTGTAGTTAGGAAGGTGTCAGTCTCTTCCAAGTAACAAGCAATAGCACTACAGAAAATGGTCTCAAGTTGCTCCAGGGGAGAATATCCATGCTGGATATTATGAAAAACTTCTTTACAGAAAGGGTTGTGAATTGTTGGGACAGGCTGCCCGGAGAAGTGGTATAGTTGCCATCCCTAGAGGGATTTGAAAGACATATTGATGTGGCCGTGTGGGGACATGGATTAGTTGTGACTTGGTAGTGCTGGGTTAACAGTTGGACCTGATGATCTTACAAGTCTCTTCCAGCCATAACAATTCTGTGACTCTATGCCAAATTTCAGTGAAATTATCTCCACTTCTGCTGTCATTTTATTCAATCCAACCCTGACCTGTTAATAAAAATGATAGACTTTAGGTTAGTGAGTGTCACGAGGCATTTTGCTTTATATCACTGCTATATTATTTTATAATACTAAAACTGTGACAACGTTAAGGGACTATTTAATGTTTTTACATTAAAACATATGAGTTAATTCAGTGGCTGTCAATCTATGTTTTACAACATTTGTGCTATGAAGATAAAACTTTTTAGAACTCTAATATGTGATACATTGGATATAATTTTTTTACAATGAGGATGGCGAGACACAGGAACAGGTTGCCCAGAGAAGTTGTGGATGTCCTGCTATTGGAATTATTTGAGCTCAGGATGGACAGGACTTAGAGTAACCAAATCTAGTGAAAGACCTCCCTGCCCATTGCAGGGGGATTGGACTACACGATTTCTAAAGATGCTCTCCATCCGAAACCATTCTATGATACTGTGAGTCTATAATTTGGAATAAAAATGTTCATGAAGTTGCCACTGAAAAAATTACTGTATCCCAGCGAAATGTTTAAAGACTTGTGTTATGCAATTCAAAATTGTATTTGGAGCTTGAAAAGAGCATCCTCTATAGATCCCTAATTCAGATAAACCTGGAACATGAAGATTATTGGCAGGAAGAGGGTATATAGGAAAGGAGAGTTGAACAGCTGGGAGTAGTTGAGATAAGTTGTTTGGGGCTGGGGGTTGTTTAAGTGAGGTGGGGACAAGATGAAAGCCTAGATCACTGCAAAGAGAACAGGTAAGTATAGAGGAAGGATTTCAGGACAAAGAAAGAGGATAAAATTGGGCATGTTTTGGAGAAGAATAGCGGTGGAAAGTGCTGGAAATTCACTTGGGGATGCAGAGATCCATTCCTCTCTCCCCTGCCAGGTTCCTGTGATCTGTGGCTGTAATTTTTCAAGACTCAGTGAAATCCACAGTGTGATTCCTCTCTGATCTGTTAGCCTGGATGAAAGCCTCTAGCCTGTGGGAATATCCTCAATGTCAGACCTACCCTTGAAGGTTTTGACAGTAAAGTTCAGGGTATCAAAAATTTACCTGCCCCTCAGGTGATGCCAGCAAGGTTGGTTTTGAACTCTGCCAGTTTGTCTTACAGCACACCAGGACAGCTTGTTCTTGCACCTGAAAGATTTCCATCTTAAAAAATGTCCACACTTCCTGGACTCCTTTGTCCTTCATGGCTGCCTCCCAAGGGATTCTGTCAATGAGTCTCCTAAACAGGCCAAAGTTTGCCCCCTGGAAGTCCAAGGTGGCAGTTCATAGAATCACTGAATCATCTGGTT
>NW_010402460.1:3765-5680 GCF_000710305.1 Buceros rhinoceros silvestris | reverse complement strand
GGCCCGGGCGGGAGCCCGGGCGGACCGGAGGGATGCTGCCCTCTCGCTTCTGGGTAGCGCCTTGCCTGGGCGCCGCTCCCTCAGTCGCCTTCTCCTGGTCGTGTCCGAGCTTCTGTCCTCCCTCCTAGGTCCTGTGGCGCCTGGTGCTGGAAACTGTAAATCCATGTTCTTGGCACTGATGTTCCGTGGAAGGAGATACTCAACAGCAAGCCGTGCCTGAGCCCTGTTGGGATGTCACAGAAACCCTGGGGTCGCGGCTGCAGCCGCACGGCCGGTAGCACCTTTGGTCTCGGGGGATGCAGTGCGTGTGGGGAAGGAGCTGAGGGCACAGCTGGCCTGTGGGAAGCAGGTCACTGCCTTGCTTGCAGTGACCATAAACCTCCAGGCCTGCTGTCATTCTGCATTACTGAACAGACAGCAATCATTTCCGTGCCTCACTCCGGATCAGGGTTAGTCAAACCCTCTGCCTGTTGGAGCCTGGGTGTCAGAGGATTGTTTGGTTTGCCATGGAGTCCCAAGTTGTGATGCTGAAAATAATGATGGGTGACTCGGCGTTGCTGGCAGTCTCTGAGAAAGAGGTGCTGCTGGTCAGGATGGTGTCCTGCTGCTGGGGAGAAATAGCAGTAGGGCTAGCGGATGGTTTGGCCTGAATTGCTTCAGCCATGTCGTGCAGAGAAGCAGCAACAGCCTGGGGGTGGAAGGTGAGTGGCAAGCTATCCAGGCAGACTGGGGCCTAGGCAGGCCAGGCATGGAGCAGCAGGGAGCTATGGTACGTGAGGGGAGAGTCCCAGAGCAATGTGGGTCAGGGTGGAGGGGCACCAGAGGGCTTTGAGAGAGCCAGGAGTTAGTTGGATGATCATTTGTGCCCCTTGGGGGTACATGCACCAACTAGGCTATGAGGAGAAGTGTGCACAGCATCTGTCCATCCTGCCTGAATCTTGTTAACATTGTCAAGACCTTCACTTTCATAAGGTCTAAAATTCACTGCATTTTAAAGAGAGCAGAAGGACTGTCTGGAGTCTACGGGCTCTTTTTTCCTGGAATGTAAAGAAAACCTCAGCTGTGCAGCTGGATTGCAGGGGGCTTCATTCCTTAGTGAAAGCAGAGAAGGGAAATGCAGATGTCACAGCTGGGACAGGAGATTTATCTTGGCAAGCAAAGAGGAAAAATACTTTCAAAAAGAAAAGAGAAGACTCAGAAGAATCCCCTCCCCATCTATACTGCCTGCCAGCATGAGCAGAACCTCCAACCTGCAAAGGCCCTTTTGTCTCTTGGGCCTGGGCTGCCGCCCAGCTGGATTAGCCCCTTGCTGCTTTTTCTTTGGAGTGAGACCATTGTGGTGGGAGCAGGGAGGTGAGAAAGAGGCTGATCCTGGGGGGAGATTGTCTCCAAGCAACTCAGCTGGAGTTCAGGGAAGGGGAAAGTCACAGTCAAAGGATGGAGGTGTGAAAGGGAAAAGGATGGACAGATGCCACCAGGGTGACTACAGAGGAGGATTTGATCCAGGGAGAGGAAACTGTCCTCTCCTCAGCCATGCATATTGCCGCTGGGCAAGAGTAGCACTTTAAGGCATCCCATGCGCAACCACACAGGAGAAAAGGCTTAATGCCTCAGTCTCTGCTTGGGGCCCCCGGAGGCCTAACATGTTACATCTCTGGGTGGGAGGAAGTAGAGATCTTGCATTTGGATGTCTGGATGCTTTACATTAGCTCCCAAGATAACCTTTGTACAACAGGAAAGGGTGTTTGAATGAGAAATGCATGCACGCACATACAGTGTGCTATTTAGACAACCCTAAGTATGAGGTCAGGATGAAAACATGTGGTGGAAATATGTTTGGAAGAGTCAGTGCCTAAGTTGGTCACCAGGAGTGGGAGCAAGCAGGAGCCAGCAGCTGACAGATTCGCCCTCTTTC
>NW_010402460.1:0-3681 GCF_000710305.1 Buceros rhinoceros silvestris | reverse complement strand
CTCTTTCCCCACGGCTGAGGTGGCCTCAGTGAGAGCAGATTCTCCTGTAGCAGCAGAACAGCTTAAGGTTCTCTGTTGGGCCTGGAGATGCGGTGGTCATTGCCTCCCCAATACCTGTGCCCACCGGCTCAGTCTCCTTTGGGTGCTGCCTCCCTGTCCTCCCAGTACTGCGGTGGGGGGATGGGCAGCCAGAAATCAGGCTTGGATCAGGAAATCCAGCACACCCTTGACATTGTGTTTCTGTCCCTTGGCTGCCCCTTCCCTGACTGCTTACTGGTAATACAGCTTTGGAAACACATCTCGTGCTATTTCTTGGCTTTGGAGCACAGTTAGAAGGAGGAGGGTGCGAAAGGGAGGGGGTGATAGTAGGACCTAATAATGCAAAATGAGACTGTGCTGCAAACTTCCTATCCCATCTGGAAGCTGTTTTCCCCCCAGTACACTTCACACCCGCTCCCTCTGGGCCAGGATGGTAAGGATCACGTTTTCCAGTTGACTGGTCTCCCTTGATCAAGCCAGTCCCATCTGTGCGAAAGCTACTTGAGATATCTCAAAGGACAATCTCAGCAGAGTTGCAGAGTCCTTCATTGTTGCAAGTAGAAATTCTTTTCTGAAGAGCAGAAGCTGGCTGATCAGAGCTTAGCTGGAAGGTGTTCTTGAGAAGAGAGTCTAGGCCTTGTAGAGGCTGTGGAGAGGATCTCTGTCATCCCATCTTCGGTCCTGTCTGAGTCCTGTGGACTCTTTTGTGGACTTTCCACCAACACATGCCTCTGCTCTGCTGAGACCTCCATTGCCGTGGCGTTGGCAAAATTCTCCCCAAAGCCCAGCACAGTCATCTCATTTAGTGGCAGCCCATTAAGGCCTTTAGCTGTGCTGGTCCCAGTCTGAGTGGGAAGAGAGGGCTAGTGGCTACCCAGCACTTTCTGGCAGGTGATCTTCCAGCCAGAATAAAGTTACTGTCCATTTGGTCAGGTGATAAAAACTGCTCAGAAACTTGGAGCGCTGACCCTGCCAGGATCCACACAGTCCTGAGACACCATATCCTGGGACCTGCAGAGAGAGTCTTCTCTCACACACACATTAAGGAAGAGTACAGATGAGTTTTGCCAGATAGGCACAGCACCCCCGACAAGGCTGGGTGAGATGGAGTTTGTATATTCTGGTATAGCAGGCTCCATCCAAACTAATTAGCGGTGATTTTGGGGGCATCTATCCAAAATAAGCTCTGGACTGCTCCTCACTATGCCCATCACAGCTGGATCTGAACAGGAGGACTTTCCCTTTACCATGCTGTTGCATGCATGGCTGTCTTTACTATTTAGAACTCTGGTGTTATCAATTCCTGTTGATGTCAGGAGAGAACAGAGCCAACCCAAGAGACACAGCAGTCTTCATGGGACCTGGTGGCTTAGCTTCCTCTTTGTCCTGTATTTTCTGCTGTGGGTATAGCCAACTACAAAGCCATCTCATTGTCTTTGTTTCCTTTACCCTTCTTCCTTCTGCTCTCCCCTGCCCCTTGTTACTTTATTTGAGTAAAATAGCAATCTCCATCTCTGTGACAGCTTTAGGTGCTCTCCCTCTTTGAGGGTGTCTGAAGCTTTGTGCCTCCTTTCATAATAACCATAGTTAATCTCATAGGCTAGCTCCCTTCTCTCCACTGTCTGTGTTTGGAGATGTTAGACTGGTGTATGTATGGTTGGTGAGAGCTGAAAGAGGGTGCTTTGAAGAGAAGGCTTGGGCAGTATTTAATTGTGCTAGAGGATAATACCCAGGAGCCCAGAGGAGGACTAAGTGCCCCAGCATTTCTGGAATCTCAGGGAGGGTATGTGTGTCGTTCTCTGCTTATCACCCATGTTTTCCCCTTACTGTGCAGTAGATCTCTGTCTCTTGGGAGAAAATGGTCTTCTGGGGACGTGAACGCCTGCATCTCTGGAAGAAGAGTGTTGCCGCCTTCTTCACTTTCAAGCAGTGAGGTCTTCAAACAAGTCTGATGTCTAAAAGAAGAACCAAAAATCTGCAATTACTCCTGTCAGTGTTGGTGCCTGTGTTAAGGCTTTTATATATGGCCCCTGGCACTCATTACTCACCTCTCACTCCTTAGCCAGTGCTGGGGAGATTTTTTGGTTTCAGAATAAAACCAAAGGCATGTCTCCACCTCTTCACTCTGAGTAGGTTTGTCCTACAATGGGAAGACTGTTGACAGTGCAAGAGATCCTTGTTTTAAGTGTGGGTGGGATGCTGCTAGAAGATAGTGTGTGGAACTTCTGCATAAATGCATCTTCTTGACTCTCTTCACTTTCACCTCTGCTTTTTTTAACGCACAGTTGTGAAAGAAATTTGAAGCCTGTGGCAGTCAGACATCTGTCCTGGAGCTGTCCATCCACCTCTGCTTCCCTTCCAGGGTTACATGGTGGTTCTGGTTTTGACGGTTACAACAATATATATGATTTTAGTGCCTCTTGTTGGATTCCAGCTCTGCTGTGCTGTGGTGGTGTGTTGGCAGCCAGAACTCTGAATCCCTTCACTATTATGCAGTCACTTCTCACTCTTACCCTAAGGCTATTGTGTTCATATCCTGTGTTTGCTTGTGTTGTTTAGAGAAAGTAAAACAAAGAACAGCTAAAACAGCTGTTAGATGAGCAGACACTCTCTGGGGTTAATGCTCAGGACTCCAAACTCTTTACCCCTCCACACTGCAGGATAGGACAAAATCTGGTTTTCCAGTGCTTTTTAGATAAATATCTAACCTAGTTCCCTCTGCTGACTCAGCTCTCTCTGCAGAATGGTTATGCTCAGCACAGATGTGAGGTGTTTTCGGTTGCTTGAATCAAGTGCAGAAATGCTTCTAGGCAACTTGGAAATGGCTGGTAGATTTTAGCAAGCTATTTTGTCAACTCTGCTTCCAGTGAGGAAACAAGTTGAGAAAACTTCAGTTCAGACATCCCAAGGAGGGCTTAAACACGGAGATTTAGCACGAATGTGCCATCTCCACCTTACCTGAACGTGCAGTGTCTGCCCTTCCTTGGAAGCATTGGATGGCAGGGTGTCAGGCTGCCACGCCAGGCAGTGGGAGGACAAGACAAGTGGGAAGGAAACGAAGGAAGAGAAACCTCCTTTCAGGCAGAATGCAGGAGGCAGAGACTCCCCACCACTTTCAGCATGCTCTATGGGCATCTGTGTGCATCTCATTTTAAAATGAGTGGATGAGGGTTGATGTTGGAGATTGCTGCAGCTCACCGTCTCCCTCCCCCAGTTGATGGAAGTGTGGGTCTGTTCAGCCGGAGCCTGCTTCACTCCCTAGCCTCACCCCAACCCGCTGACAGACTGCATAATGTTGACAGAGTAATACTGTACTGTGGTAAAACAAATACAAGTTCCTGTATGTAGGAGCAGGAACCTGCAGGCCCAGCATCCGGGGTCCTCCGGCCAACGCCTTCCTCAGTCCTAGCACTGGGGAAGGAAAGGACTGCATGCCCCCCATGCTCCTTCTGCCAGGAGCCAGGCTCTTTGCTGATCTCAACTCTCACACCGGAGTTCATTGGCATTCATGTCTCCACTCTAGGACATGCACTATCTTATCCATATCCTGTTGCTCTTGGTATTTCAATATGCTGCTTTCAATGCCTTTCTGCCCACCCAGATGCTTTTTCAGGTTGGGGGGGGAGGGCGGAGGGGGGTGGT
>NW_010402459.1:0-6526 GCF_000710305.1 Buceros rhinoceros silvestris | reverse complement strand
GACAGGAAGAAACCCACTTTTAATCTTACCCTCAGCTTCTGACCCACACCTAACTGCTTTTCCAGTGCTAAGTAATACCAGCTGGGGTAGCTATGGATGAAAGTATTATTCACTTGACCTGGGCTTCAGGAGCTGAAGTCTATGGTTCAACTCGCACAGTTTGTCTAGATTCCATCATCATGTCTTCAACGATGTATACACATCTGAATTCAAATGTATCGCAGGCCAAAGTTTAATTTAATGTTGTTCAGAAGGGGGAGGCAGAATTGTTTTCAAATTCTCCCTGAAAAGCAGCCTGTTGTATTAGAACAAAGCAGCTTATTTCTATCATTCTTTTGTTTGACAAGTTTGGGCGAGTTAAGAAGGTCATTTATGCCTCAAAGCAGCAAATTAACATTTGAGGACTTGAATTTCACAAATGGCTACCTGCTTCTGCTCTCTGAATTGCTAATGATTTTTTTCTTGGGGGAAAAAAAAAAACTGGGGGGGAGGGTGTGGAGAAAAAGGACACAGCCAGACCCCAAAAGGAAAATGAGCTTTTCCTCAGGCAAACTAGCTATCAGGTTTATGTTCATGTCAGCAGAAGCTGACTATATCCTAATTAAAGCTCACAAATTAAGCAGGTGGTTGAAATAGTGTCAAACAAAAATAATGTTTAATTACTAAAGAAATAATTTCTGGCTCCTTCCCCTCTGCACAGACAAGCTCCAATACCCACAAGGTGAAATTCCCACTAACAGCAACAGCTTCCAAGCATGCTTTGCACTGACTTGACATCATTAACACAATACTGCTCATCTTGCTAGTCCTGATTTTAATAAATTATGTCTCTACTCATAACACAAAAACAATTGTAAACGTTGGGAGTTTTGAAAGAAACAAAGCCTAGGTGCTTTTAAACTAGAAAACCGTATTTGGCACCAGGTTTTCCAGCACTAGGCCTTCCATTCCCCACCTCCAAAAGCACCTGTGGCTTTCATCAACTCTTTACAGCTAGCATCAGCTAAACTAAGAATTGTGTATCTGTGAAAACCTGACAAACTTACCAAACATCTGCAAATCCATAAATATTCTTCAAAATATTGAAAGCTGAACTAAAATTATTCCAAACAGGTATAGTTTGAGCAAAAACTCATACCTCACCATCTGCTTCCTCCAGCTCACCGAAACCTATTTGGCTGTGTTGCATTTGTTTCCCCCTTCCAGTAGAAGGAAGCAGGAAGACAAACTGCAGATAATGTTCCCTGCCACATGGAGGTCTTGCTGGCTAAAAAGACTCTAATTTTAGGCAGTAATTCTCAACCAATAGCACCACCAGCTCAACTCCAGCAGCCTGCACTAAAGCAGTTGGCAAAGCCAGTTCCAACTAAGTGGTTTCAAAGGAGTGTGGCCGAGAGAGGAGCCCAAGGTAGCACACACACAAGATGTTTGTATTGGCAACCTCCCGGGGAAACACCTCTGCTTGCCAAAAAGAATCACCCATAATTCACAAGGCATTAGTTTTTAATGCTCCATTCAAGGGGAAATTTGTACTTATCACAAGATGTTTGTATTGGCAACCTCCCGGGGAAACACCTCTGCTTGCCAAAAAGAATCACCCATAATTCACAAGGCATTAGCTATTAATGCTACATTCAATGGGAAATTTGTACTTATGGAGAACGAGCCACACTGAGCAGAAAAACTTTTAAGAATTGTCCAAATTTTTCAGCAAAAAAGAATCTTCTCTCTGCTCTTTCACAGTCAGAACTGTTTCAGACTCACCATCCTAGACAGCTCAAATGTCTATCACCAAATTTAACAACTCACTACCAGCCAGAACAAGCCTCACAGAAATTCAGGACACATCAAAGCATCTTAAGCAGACACTGCTCAACTAAAAATCAGCTAGATAGTATACACTCTTGTCACAGAGTAGTCTGCAGCAGCAGAAGAACTGTGTGGATGTTGCTAGGCACTAGTTCATAGTAAATAGAATTGTAAACTGCTAGTACAAAAACAGCTGTTGTTTTGAAGGCAGCAAAACATTTCAGACAACAGATCCTTACACAGGCAAGTGAAGTAAAAATTTCCTTCATGTTTCCACCTGTCAATGTGAAAAGTATCTCATTGCTTTATGCCAAAAGATGGAAAAAAGCCGTAAGCAAAGAAAAAACCAACTTGCATAAATCCGCTTATAAAAATGCTGCTTTGTCACTTTCCTGTAATTGTTATTTGTTGAAACATCAATGCACGGAAAAGAAAGTATTAGTCCAGAGTTACCCACACAAGTTACTTCCAAACACAGAGGAATTATTCTTTTAGAGTGTGCTACTATCAGCATGAAAAGACAGATACTGCACTTTTAAATTATCGATTTTGCAGCTAATTTTTTTTTTTATAAACTCCTATTAAAACCATCATGTCATTCCAGACAGGCAAGAGCAAGCATGTCAAAATTTGGGAATCCTTTTCCTTATTTTTAATTTCAGTTAGCTTTATAACAACATGTTGATTATAAAAATCTGTGCAGCAAGTGTTACTTCAAAGAGCACACTTTGAAACAGCCTCAAGAGGAAAAGTTTCCAAAACTTCACGAAGTTGGCCAAAACCAAGCCTGTACTCTTCCGGTCTGCCCTATAGATGCAACAAATCTCAAAACACTTGAGAAATGCAGACAACACTGTATTTCAATGTCCAGCATCTCTGTAAGTACCGTGTCATATTTCAAGAATTTGTCAGCTAGTACAAAAGAGCTAGAACAAGGTTATACCATGTTTCATGGAGAATAACCATCCTTACTTGAATTATCTGAACCAGTAAACAAAAAAGAATGAAAAAAGCTCTTGAACCAAATTGTAATGAAGCAGAATCCAGCTTTTCCTATTTCCAGGCCTCCTGCTTGCACAGGCCAGCCACATCCAACCCATATCAACTGGTGTCTTGCTTTTGGTATGCAGATGAAAAATAGACTCTGCACAACGAGCTGTGCCATTCACATCCCAAAGTTAATAAAATGCTGTTAATATTTTGCAGAATAAGGTAAAAGAGTGAAAAACAGATCAAAACTACAATTCAAATTAAAAAAATTTAAATCAGTGTTCAAGATATGAGAGTTCAAAATTAACAAAAACTTTTACAATGTCTTTTCAGGCCCTATATACAGAAGAAAATGGTCAATTTGCTCATGATCTACAGCCCCCTGTGGATAGTTACTTTACTGTTATTAGAAGCATTAAGAGAAAAATTTCAATAGCTCTTACAATGGTCAAGCGAACCTCCCATAGCCAAATCTACACTGTGCAGAAATGCTCTGAGACAAGCTCTGCATCTGGTGTGGGGTTCCCAGAGACGCTGAGTTCCTCCTTGCTGCTGCTCAGCTGAGACTCCTGCAGCTCCCTCCAGCTCATATCCTGGTATAGGGATAATATAGGATGCTGGGCAGACAGACTTGAAGCCAAAACTGCCAGGTGTCTGGGAAAGGAGAGATGGAAGAGGAAACAATATGCAGCAAATGGGACAGGACAGAAAGTTTATTTGTCACCCCCACTGTGTGTAAAACCCATCAATGCAAGCATCAAGCAAAAGAGATTTTTCATTCTCCTGATTCACTAAATCAGAGGTGAGACAGAGCTAAAAAACCATCCAACAAATCAACAATAAAAAACCTCTGCCTTTTTAAAGCTAGAGGGGTATTTCCATTCCTGCCCCACAAAAACTGAGAAACAGATGCAAAACAAAGACATTTTTATGTCACGACACTCTAAAAAATGGCAGGGCCAGGGAATAGACATGTGGTAAACTTCCACACCCACCTTCTGCAAAGACTTCTACTCAGAATCACTACAAATGCCTTTGGCTGCACTTAAAATCAAATTATTTTTAGCTACTTAGAATACTCATTAAACTAGTTCTGTTGAATGCTACTTTCTTACCTAATCAAACAGCTGCCTAATTTATTATTCCTAATGTATCCACATTAGGATACATCCATGCAAAAGTGCTCTGCACTCAGCTCTCTGGTTGCAGGAATTCACCAGATGGGCAGTTGCCAAAGATAGACCTAGTAGGGGAAAGGAAGGGAATAAAAAGTCATGTCTTAAGCATAGCCCTTGCTAAAGCAGTTTCTGCAGAAGCTGTATGTGAAGTTGCCTTTAGTTAATATCTCTTAGAAAGGTGAAACAAGGACACATTTTTCAAATTTTCTTTGAAACAAGGATGCAAATTTAGCCCAAGTACCCCTTTCCCCAAACAACTGATACAGGAAAAAACCCAGCATGACACTTAGTACTGTCAGGAGAAGGAGGATCACCCATGGAAAGCAGCCAGTACAAACAAAGCATTTAAGGAGTTTGATCACTTTGAACATTAGAGAGGGACACAACACCTATAATTGCAAAGGCATTTCTACTACATTGTTTTAGCTTATTTAGAACCATTTTGGTGTTTTCTTCCTGCACATTTACACTAACACTATGCTGAATTGCTAATACTGTATCAGTACAGAGGGATGTGTAAGATAGCACCATCAGCTGGCAGACCGCAAAGGGAAAACAACATGCCAGTTGGGTACCAGTGCTGCAGCAGGGCTCTACACTTCTGGCTTTTTTGTTGTTTATTTGGTTGGTTTGTGGTTTTGGGGGGTGGGGGTGTTTTCTTGTGTTTTCTTTTTTTTTTCCTCAAAATTACAGTAAATGGTATGCTGGATAGGGTCTCTTAGTGAATACATTATTGGGTATGCTTTCTTTCAGCTTACAGAGGAAGGGCCACTTTCTAGGTTTTTCATTGAGTCCTGAAGATGAGGGACTTCGAGGTACAAGAGTAAGGAGCACTGCACCTTGAAAAACCAGGCTCCAGAAAAGAGAAGTGAAACAGCAAATATGAGAAACACTATCTACCATAACACCAATGAAAACCAACTACACAACCGAGATTGGGTCTGCCATGATAATTCATAGATTTAACCAAAAAACAAAAAATAAATGAATGTACACTTACATAGACATTTTAGTACAATCCACAGCCTTGAAGTTTAATACATCTCCACACATTAACTTAAAACTCTGGCAGTGAATTTCAGAAGCAAGCTCTATGTTAAGCTTTACGTGGTGTCTATTCTTTGTGAAAATGCAATACTTCAATGAGTTTCTAACAGCTCAAACCCACCACATGCAATTTCTATTCAATACACAGCAGTATCTATAAAGCTTGAAAGTTCCAATCTCCTGTTTTGTAGGGTCTATGCTGCACTTAACTGGAGTTAGTCCTTTTGTCACTCGAAAGGAAATCCCAGATTGTACTCGCTGGAATGAGAAACATAAAAGTAGTCTGATTCACAGAGGCAACCCAGAGACTTCCTCCTAGTCATCACTACTGTACTACTACTGCCCAGATACCCCAGACAGATCCTGAGGCACTGCTATGGTATGCACTGTCCAGCAGCAGTCATGAAATTTAATAATGTCCAGACAAGACAGGAAAAAGACAGTGGAGAAAGCCACACACACAAGCAGAGTGACTCACCCAGAGTCATGCAGAACCTCAGGAGTACAGAAAAAATTCACCCGACTTCTAAAGCCCCAGCTGACTAGGTTACGTCTCAAATTTTAAAAGGCGTTTTCCATACTAGCTCATCTCATCTTTTTTGGCTTCGTTTAAGACTTGACCCCAATACCGCCTGAAAATGAATTTCATTAACTAGATCTGCCTTGCACAAAGAAGTTAACAGTTTCAAAATTTTTCTCCAGTCTGTTGGCTATTCTCTCATCTGCCATCTTCATTATAAGGAACAAGTTAACTATACTGGTGCTAGATGTGCAATATCATTCACAGGATAAAAACTGGGAGAGCAAAGAGAAAGAGCACTTCAAGAGTTTGGGGTTTTTTTTTCCCCCCTATCTCCCACCTCCCCTCTCCTTCACAGAACTGTTAGTAAACAGGTTCCATCATGTATTTAACTCCAAATGGAGTCCTGCAAGACGTATCTCTAATTTACAACATAAGACTTTCAGACAAGGTTTACAGACAAGTGCGCACTAAGCAGAGACTGGTGTTGAGAAACACTGCCTCAGAAGTTCTGCAGATTTACTAGTGAACAATAGAAGCAACAAGACTGACAACAGGGGGAAAGGTAGCCCTCACCCCCCCCCCCCCCCCCCCAAAAAAAAAGGGCCAAGAACCCAGGGAGCAGCTTCAAAGAAGTCGCCTCGTCCTGCTAAGTGATCAACAGTTCTCCCAAAATCCTTTAAAAAAATGAAATACTTAAGTAATGCTCCATTTACCTATATTGCCAGTAAGGCTGACAGCGAAGCATGCTTTCTGTCACTCTTCCACAGCCTACATACTCTCCAGATACAATTGTTTTCTGCATCTGCTTCATTCATAGTAACCCAAAACCACAGATCAGCACTGAATCTGGCTACAGAGAACATCAGACAGAAGGCAACCATATCAAAACACAGGCTGATTTTACTAATTTTTAACTTAAAGCATAACACTTGGCCACCCTCAAAATACCTCTCTACCGAGGTTTTCCCTTAATGTAAGA
>NW_010402458.1:0-6261 GCF_000710305.1 Buceros rhinoceros silvestris | reverse complement strand
GGTGCCAAATATCACAACAAGTTGCCACAGGAGGCAGAACAGAGACGAATAATGTTGGCACAAGAATAAACACACAAATTGATCTTTAATATATTTTGGCTGAAATGGCATAAGATTATTTTTAAATGTTGCCTGTTTAGTTTCCGACATGTTATGTGGCATGATTTCCTCCAACAGCAGCACAGCCCTGCCCTATCTATTCAGTCCAGCCTGGGAACAGAGCAAATACCCAAGTGTGCAGGGTGGGGTGAGGAGGTTTCACTATGCAGTCATCTTACTTCTGCACTGGCAGTCAGTCTGATGTGTCAGGGTTGGTGCTCATGTGCAGATCAAGTATATCCTGGCAGCTGTCTGTCAGTGACATTTTGAGCTGAGGTCCTTCCTTAAGATGACACCAAGGCTGTGCAGTACATGTAGATATTAATGACCCTAAAGGCTCCTTCCAACCTGTCACTTTCTCCATCCCCCTGTGCCACTGAACAGAGGAGGTAGAGGATTCAGGAATGAAGATTAGCCCAGGAAGAAGGGAGGGGTGGGGAGAGGTGTTTAAAGATTTGGTATTATTTCTTATTATCCTTCTCTGATTTTGGTTGGTAATAAATTACACTGATTTCCCCAAGTTGAGTCTGTTTTGCCCGTGACGGTAATCATTGAGTGTTCTCCCTATCCTTGTTTTGTCCCTTGAGTCTTTCATTATATTTTCTCTCCCCTGTCCAGTTGAGGAGATGACTGAAAGAATGGCTTTAGTGGACACCTGGCGTCTAACCAGAATCACAGCCCTGTGTTCCAGTAACTGCTGTGAGATGTGCAAAACTAAAAACCTCCAGGTTCAGAAGTAGATTTTCTATGTATCTTCATGACTCAGCTGGAATTTATCAACCCCAGTAGTAACTTTGAATTTATATAGTGGCTGGGTTTTTAAACAAGACATCTCTACTATGCTGTGCACTTGGACCTGCACCACCTTTGAAATTTATTGTCAAAAGAATTTACATTTTAAGTGATACAATCCAGAGCGTGTACATGCGTTGGTCATCACTCCTTAGCAAGGTCCTTTGGTTGACCTGACAGCAAACTTTGTGTACTATCGGTTTATTTACACACTCAGTTTTAGAATATACAAAGCATATAAGGATATGAAGAGCAGCAGAACAGCATTGTCCATATGCACATGTGGCTTGAAGAGAGATATTTGTGCTTTTTTTATTTAGCCCTAATAGAGAAATTGTGCCTAAACTGGGGCAGCCACAGACTACTGTTAGAACAAGTGGTTCTCTTGCGCCGGAGCTAATGAGGCTTATTTTCTTCTAGATTTTGATTGATTTCTTGGTGCCTAAGAAATCTGATAGGTATGTTTAAGAGATGCCTGTCATATGTGTATGCTCCTGTGACTGAAAAGCTATGCTGCAAACTGTCCTTCACTTTGGGCACTTATCAAACCTTCCTTCTCTACATGCATATAATATTTGCAGGACTTTCATTATTGGAAGAATAATACTCATCTGCCAGTCTTGACTGAAATTGGGCAATAGGTGCAGGAGCTACTCTGCAAAGGAGAGGGAGACAGAAATACAGATCTAAACACACATTCACACAGAGATGCGGTTACTGAGTCCAGTGGGAAATCAGTCTGAAATGACTAAGCTTTTCTTTACCATCAGTGCTAAAAAACAAAACTAGAGAGAGAAGGAGTAAACAAAACCAGCAATAATTTGGCACAGGTGTTCACATGGAAAGCCAGGAACAAATAGAAGACACATACTCCTTTCTTTTGACTTTTAATATTCACTTTCTTATGAGCAGGACACCAATGCCCATAATAATTTTCATATGCAAATAACTGTTTTGTTATGGGACAATGTGCCCTGCTAACCTTGAAAATTTAACCCCTCCTCTCAGTAATTCTGCTACTTTGTGTCTCATCACAAAGCAATGAGAGAATTTCAGCATCATTTGGTGACACGTGGATGGTACGTTGCTGTTTGTGGTTATTCTGCAAAGTTCATTAATTAGTTCAATTACCTGTCTCTCTGAAATGGAACTGTAAACAAGGTTTTCATACTGTGGGAGCTAGCAAGCAAAGCAAGAGTGAGTCCTCCAGCTGTCATCTGTAAGAGACAGGGCTTCTACTGCTCTGGCACACAAATAAATATTCACAAAGCCACAAGTGGGAAAGTGTGGAGACAGTAAGGTATGGGATACTGATAATTCAGTAACAACACCAAGACAGTTGATTTTCTTCTTCCAGCAGTGGGCAGAAGAAGGCGTAACACTATATGGCAGAATTCCCAGAGAAGGTCACCTTCCCACATAAAGTGAAGCTACTGCTAATAACTCCCTACATATTTAATCTTTCCTCATATTGAGGTCTCTCCAGTTCCCACGAATTTAACTATTTTTGTTATTTTTTTCTTTTGATATAACCTGCATATGAGGCTTAAACTCTAAAAAATCAGTCATTGCCTCACTAACTTCTACTCAGTTTTCAGTGCTTGTATAGATGTTTTCTCACACTTCATTAGCCCAAATCTGGACACAAAAACTGCAGAGGAAGATTCTCCAAGCAGAACTTCTCTTTTTATAATATTAATCTTTTTTACTGCATCTGAGCAACATATTTCATCCCCACATAGCTACTCTTCCAACCCACTCAGTTCTCTCCTTTATCTCTGCACTTCACTCTTTACTCAGCAATGCACAGGCAGCGCTACGATTTTTAGATCCTGAATGCATCATTTAACATTTGCTCACATTGAAACTCATCGACTATTTCTTCAGCCATTCCCTTAATATGTTTATATATCATAGTGAACAATCTGTACCACTTAAAGTATGTTACTTAAGATTTTGCTTCCACTGACAGTGTAGGTCAGTGTATAGAAAGATTAAGATCAGCTCCTGACACCTCTTCCCTGACTTAATACAAAAGTAGTGGGCTCAGAAATGTATTGACAGAGAGTTAACAAGAGATATCTGATGTAAATTAAAGAACAATAAGCTCTATCATGAAAAACAAATGCATCTGAAATATTATAACAACAAATAAAGCTGGAGATAATTCTCGTTCTATCGAGCTTTATAATTACATCCAACAAAGTTTCCCATTGTTAAGGTTCGAGGGACCAAGGTAATAATAACTTTAATAACTCCTCGAATTCCTTAACGATTCCTTCTGTCCTGAATAGACAGAGGAGTTGAAAGGGGAAAGAAGAAATTCACACCTTGGTCTGCGTTCAGAACTGAAACGAACTTTTAATATACAATAAATTCACTTCCCCATCCACTACATATACATATGCAGAAACCGAGGAAAAAAAAAGACAAAAACCGAAGAAGAGAGAACTTGGATAATCAAAATTCTGTGGCAGTCTTGTTCAAGGTCAATCTCTGGGCAGGCAGCCAACAGCGAAGGGAGGAGTGATGCCTGGCCTGGGCTTTGTGCAGCTGCGGTCCCAGGCGGAGAAAGTGAAGTTCTGTCCGCGGCGAAGGAGGGAAGGGGGGAAGGAGCCTCCTGCGCGAGCAGCCGATCAGCCAGAGAACTCCCTTCACGAAGCAACAGGAGGGAGTTCGAGTATTGCACCCGCTGTTCGCACGGGACTCACGGCAGGAGCGGCTCAAAGTCTGTGATTCCTCAGGCGATCCGGACAATGCAGCCCTCAGGTTCCGGCCTAGTCGATGGCAGATCGGGCCTAGTCAGGCCTAGCAGGCCTGGTTCCGGCAGCCAGCAGTCTGGGGGCAGTGCTTCCATCATGGAGTCCGGAAGTCAAGAGAGAGTCACTCCTCCTGCCTGCTGCCTTTTAAAGGCTTCCAACGTAACGTTCCACCTGACTCTCTTAACCAATTAAATGCGGAATTATCGTATTTGCATGGAATAATTCTATTTGTCCATTTCCCAAAACAAGGAAGTTTTAGCTCAAACCAGGAAGTTTTAGCTCAAACCAGGACACCCATCAGGTTATTGAGTCACAAGCAGCAGTTACTCTGGTTTGTTGGTTGTCCAAAAGGATTAAAGCTGTATCCAGCTTTGAGAGAGTTAAGAAGTAAATGTTCTATAGGGAAAATTGCAAGTAAAGGATGGTGTGTTTGTGTATACAAATATCTGCATGTACATAAAACTTTTTTTTCCCTATCCTAGAACTCTATCTTTACACATTGCTGATTGAGGAGACTTTCATTTGTTCGGTGTAAAGCAGTTTATTGCAGACAGTACATACAGCTCTCACCTGACAGCATTACATATATGCATCTTTCTTTCAGTCCCTTAGAAGCAGATGCAGAATGTCACAAAGGTGATGCAATGCTGAATGCATTGTACTTGCTCCAGGGCATCTGCTTCCAGATGTGTTCCATCTCTGTGCTGAGTGCTTGATTTTCAGAGAAGGCACAGACACCTCAGGGCAGGAATGAAGATTATCATCTTTCTGAGCAGGCACTGAATTAAAGCATTGAGGAGCATTTTAAATCTCACTCTCATAACTTGGTCTCTATGTGGGATGTGGATACAAAAACTTTTCCCAAAGGTGACACCTGACTTACTTTGAAAGACAAACAGAACAATAGAATAGTTATTTCAAAAAACGAGCAGATGGAAGAAGAAAGATGGACACAGGTCTCAATATTCTAGCTACTGAAGCCATCATGCATGGTGTGAGCAGTCCAGATGCCCAGATTCACCCTCTTCAGCTGTCTCGCTCTCTCTCACCACCATGAAAGGTTCCCTGGATCCAGAGGCTATTCTGAAGCTCCTTCCTGTTTCTTCTGTCCACTGCATAGGACATATCTTTCTGATGGGGCCAGAATCAACTTGTCAGAGAATAGGTGTGCAATCATGTAAGACGAGTGGAAATCATCTGAATGCCAGACCTTTTGTAAGGAGATTTAACATAAAATGCCGTATTAGTTGTAGGAGAAGGTGGACCCAGAAACAGGGCTTGTTTACTATGCTCACTCTGAGTGACCTAACTGCTAAGATATGAGGTAATAGAGATTTCTTTGTCGCTAAGAAGGCAAGTCACTTTGCCTCTAGACAGTTTTAATGGAAGAGGAACAGCATTTGTGCCCAATTTCCTGCAATACATGCGGTGACCTTATGTCTAGAGTTTCTTCTGCGGAAGCTTGGATTCGTCCATCATTGGAGGTAACAGAATTTGGGTGAGTGCTCTGGCCTTTAAGTATTTAAGTAAAAGATAAAAACCCTCACAATTGCTTCCTTCTCAACTCACTTTTGTTAAAAAAAAAAAACCAACAAAACACAAACAAACCAACAGTAACTGCTATGATACTTCACGCAAAACTTGCATTCATTAAATACGCTTAAAAAACTCTTACTGGCTTGAATTCTTGAAGAGAGTTAGGCAGATAAGCTCCTTGTTTATAAATGTCTACTAAGTAAGTAGAATGGTGATAACTGAGAAGTTTTGACCATCAGAGCGAAAGCATGGAGAACTCGAGGTGCCTGCAGAGCTGTAGGGTCAATAGTGAGGGGTCTTTATGGTAGAGCCATTTTCAAGACTAGAGTTTTGATTTCATGTGACTGCATGTTGCTCAAATCGTTTACATTAGGGATTATTCCTTTATATTAAAAGCTTTACATTAATAAATACAAATCTATTTTCAAAAAAATGAGTAAAAATTACCAGACTTTCCGATGCAATTCACACAGAGCTGGATTCAGTGCTGACTATTGCAAATTGATTAGTATACTCTTTATGGTTAATGAACAAAGCGCATATTTATTTAAATAGCAGCTTGAATTTTGAGGGCTGCATGCATGAAAACAAATACAGTATGCCATGATACGGGAGTACAGGGCAATTAATAATGTGACCTAAGAGAGTAAAATCTACCTTGAAATAGCCAAGAACACAAGCACAACTAAATCAAGAACTTTATTTTCCTGCCTTTCCGATGTTTAGTTTCACAGTAAATAAAAGGAGCTATTTGAAGTGAGGGAGAGAAGAAGATGGGTCTGTGACCTCTAGATACACCATGGAGATCAAAGGCAGTCTCCATATGTGTTAGATATTATCTTTTTGAGGCAAGTGGGCATCATGTTTTGTGATGCAGCAGTGTGGAAACACACAAATAACCTGGTTAGTGACTGCTGAGAGAAGAATGATTGACATTGTGCTGAAGAAGCAATAGTAAAATCATGAAAAAGAGATTTAGTTTTAGTTTACAGAAGAGTCCTTCAAAGGTCTGTAGTGCTCAAATATTAGCTTAATAGAAAATTAAGCTTATATAAATATAAATTAAATATAT
>NW_010402457.1:3994-4439 GCF_000710305.1 Buceros rhinoceros silvestris | reverse complement strand
TTTCTTCCTTTCTTTAACTCCTTTCTTTTTTTCCTTTCCTTTCTTTTTTTTTTATTTTCTTCTCAAGCCCCTTTTCTGGCTATTGTGATCTGCCTGTGTCTTCCACAGCCTCGCCAAGCCGGGGTTAGATTTGCCTGCCTGGCTGCCTGTCTGCAATGGACAGGGATGCTTGGGAGCTTTGCCTTTATTTTTCTTATGACTTACTTCATGTGTGTGTGTCTGTGTTTTGGCCAGCATTTCCCGTCCTGGCCTGGGAGCTGCCCAGCAATATTCGGCTCAGAATTTTAGTCCCGGGGGCAGAAAAATCTCGCTTTTAAGCACGATTCACATGAGAAGAAATGTGTTTCCAGCCTGTCAGCCGAGGAACGGTGGGCTCACCAGTAGCCATGTGGCTGCGGCTAAAGATCCCTCCTGAGGCGTGCTGGGGCCACCCCAAGCATGGCAT
>NW_010402457.1:1894-3961 GCF_000710305.1 Buceros rhinoceros silvestris | reverse complement strand
CATGAGAAGAATTGTGTTCCCAGCCTGTCAGCCGAGGAACGGTGGGCTCACCATTAGCCATGTGGCTGCGGCTAAAGCTACCTCCTGAGGCGTGCTGGGGCCACCACAGCCATGGCATCGCCATGGGCATGGCAGCCTACCCAGGGCACGCTGCCAGC
The DNA here is from genome assembly GCF_000710305.1 of Buceros rhinoceros silvestris. Lineage (NCBI taxonomy): Eukaryota > Metazoa > Chordata > Aves > Bucerotiformes > Bucerotidae > Buceros > Buceros rhinoceros. Next base: position 3,803 of record NW_010402457.1, on the reverse strand, counting down.
AGTCCCCGTGGAGCAGCAGCCTGTCCCCCGGCGCCAGGTCACCGGTCACCGCTCCGCTTGCTCGGCTGCCAGCTAGCAGAGATTTGCAGTGCCAAGAGCCAGATGAGGTGGTTCTGAAGTTCCTTCCTGCCCTCGGCATGGAGGAGTTATGAACTCTGCGGGACCCGTTTGCAAGCAAGGAGATCTGCTTGTGCGCTGTCCTTGCTCCCTGACACCCTCTGGGCTGTGAAGGATGCCCCAGCTCTGCGAATCTGCCCCCAAGCCCCCTCCAGGTGCAGACCCACTCGAGACCCCAGCATGAACTGGGAGCCTCAGCGTTAGGAAGACTTGGGGCGCGGGTTGCGCAAGAGCCCAGCTCCCAGGCTGCTCGCAGCGGAGGGGTATTGCATGCCATGGTTTCTGTGTGTCTGGAAGTGATTTGACAAAGCCAATCTGCTGTTAACCCTAAACAAAACAAAGGCCTTAAAAAGAAAATAAATAAAATAAAATCTTGTCTCGCTTATTCTTCCATTGCCAGCCAGAAGCGACAGAGGTTTCAGGCTCCATTTCCTTCACGTTCCTGGAGCCTCTTATTAATATTTTGCAAGAGCAAATCAGCACCAGTCCACGGGAGAGCCCGGATGGCTGCAAGGAGCCTCCTCTCTGCTCTCCCCTGTACTGTCCCAGCCGAGCAGCCAGTGCTGGAGCATCGCCACGCTGGAGGAGCAGCCGCGTGCCGCTGTCTGGAGCTGAGCCCCTGAGCTGCCGGAGGCTTTGGCTCTTTGCCCCAGCCTGGGACCAGCAAGGTGGGTGCTGAGGGTGAGTTGGGGGCCCCTGGGCCACGGCTTGTAGTTGCTTGTGGGGTGAACTGAACAGGCTTCGAGGCAGTCGGTCTGGGCAGCAGCTGGGGATGTCCCAGGAACATCCCCCCACCACCGATCCTGGCCCCTCTCCCAGGCTTCGGCCGAGCACACGGAGCTTTCCCCAGCCACATCCACCTCATGCCCTCCCACATAGCCCGAGGAGCCTCCTTGGCATCCGGGTGGGCTCAGGGCTGCCCCGGAGCCTCGGTTAGACCCGGTGTCGCCACTTGGCATTTGGGACAGGGAGGGGATGAGCTGCAGCAGGGTGAGAGTGGGGAGAGCTCAGATTTTTCCAGCTCTGAAGACAATGCTAAGAGCTGGGGCAAACCTTCCTGGGGGGAAGGCTGAGGCAGAACCCCGTGCCTGCCACGCTTGCTCTGTGCAAGCGCTCCAAGATGGGCCTCCTCTGCCCGGGATGGCAGCAGGCTCTGGATCTGTGCTGCTGTCCCTGCTGCACGGGGGTAGCTCGGAACTTCCTCTGCCCACAGAGCATGGCCAGGTGCTGTGACCCCGGAGCATGTGTGCGGTGCAAACCCTGCCCCACAGAGCATTTGCTGTTGGTGCCAGGGCAGGGATGGGGAGGAAGGGCCAGGGAGAGTGTAGAGGGGGAAAGGAAGGGCATGGTTGCTGGAGGAGGAAGGATGAGAGCTGTGAAGCTGGGCCAGAGGGGAAGGAGAGCTGCAAGGGGGGATGGAGCAGCGCACAAAGCACCCAGAAATGCCTGGGTGCAAAAAAACCCCTGGGTACCAAGCACCCCAAACCGCCCGGCCCAGCCCAGGAGAGCAGTGGAGGGGCTGTGCTGTCTGCCTGCGTGGCCAATGCCACATCACTTCACTCCCCCTCCCCCCAGCCAGCACCCATCCCGGGGAGCAAAAGGCTCCTCACCCCACCAGGGCAGGGGGGCTGGTGACCCCCTTGGCCCTGGGTCCTCACCGGCTGCACGGGGAGGAAGCGCTGGACATCCCTGGGTAGACACGATCGGTGTGAGCTGGCTGGGTGACCTCTCCCCGCACCCTCCCCACCGGGCCTGGTGTTGGGCGAGCTGGACCCCAGCCCAGCGCACAACC
>NW_010402457.1:1392-1654 GCF_000710305.1 Buceros rhinoceros silvestris | reverse complement strand
CCCGGTGTCCCTTCCGAGCATCCCGGGCAGCCCAGCACCACACCTAGCAGAGGAAGCGTGGCGGGGACGGCAGCCTCCGCTCCCCAGCACAAAGGCATTTTCCCTCTCTGCCCCCAGCCTGCGCCTCTGGCTGCCGGTTATTCCTCCCAGCCGGGTCCGACGCCGAGCTCCCACCCGCCTAAAAATAGATGCGCCACCATCTGGACCATCCCAAGGGGTTTCGGGGTTTGGGGGCTCCAGGCGGGGTGGCGGGGATGGCACG
>NW_010402457.1:597-1072 GCF_000710305.1 Buceros rhinoceros silvestris | reverse complement strand
AGAGGAGTGGGTGGTGGGTCAGGGTCAGAGGCAGGATCGTCCCCAGGGCTGGGCACAGGCACTGCGCCCTCCCGCGGTGCCCAGCACCTTCTCCACTTGCTCACACAGACTGGCCTCGCTTCTGGAGGTGCTCACACCACTGGAGAATTAACCACCACGCAATTACTGGCGTGGGGCCGGTGCCACGGTGCATCCAATTGGGTGACTAAGATATTTCACAGGCACAGATTTGTTACTAACACAGCTCATAATTATCTTTAGGCCACACTGCACAGGTTCCTGGAGCGGGATGGACGTGACCTACATCCCCACCTGCTTCTTCATCCCGAAGGAGATGCCCTTGACCGGGGTGCCGGAGGGGAGCAGGGACATGCCTCACACAGTGTGGGGGGGTCCGTGCAGGGCTGCTGCCAGGCTGGTGGCTCCCCCAGTGCCCTGAGAGGTGCCCTGAAGGGTGCCCCAAGATATGGCTCTG
>NW_010402457.1:0-481 GCF_000710305.1 Buceros rhinoceros silvestris | reverse complement strand
CAAGATATGGCTCTGCACCGGCGGGTCCCGTGGGCTCCCCTGGGACCAGAGCCTTGCTGGGACAAAGGCTTCCCAAAGAAAGGCGCTTCCTGGAGAGCAAAGGACTTGGGGCCAGGGCTGCGTGTGAGTCCTGCTGGGAGGCTGAAGTCATCTGCTGGGAAACACTCCGCGCATCGCCGGAGCCTCCCTTTTTCCAGGGCCCAGCTCAGCGCTCGGTTTCCTCGTGGATAAATAGTTCAGTGGGTCAGGCGGTGCTGGCAAGCGCTGAGCAAGCCGGCACCGGCAGATGCGGCACAGCATCCGTGTCAGGAGCGTCCCACAGAAACTGTGTGCCCATGCAAGGGTGACACCCCTCCGTGTCCCCAGCTGGGGACCAGACTCTTTCTCACCGAGTCTGTGCGGTGGGTGGTGAACGGGTGGTCGTGGTCAGGCGCATCCCTGGGAACAGCCAGATCAGCTCTTTTCTGCTCATTCGCCCTTT
>NW_010402456.1:9811-10196 GCF_000710305.1 Buceros rhinoceros silvestris | reverse complement strand
CCCCCAGGGTCGTGGGCAGTCCCGAGGCCACTCGCCTGCACCGTGAACCTGTCGTGGCCACAGAAAACGTACTGTTCCCTCCTGTCATCTGGATGGAGGAAGGAGGGACCCAGTCTCTCTGCAGGGCCAGAGCCGTTTGGACGCTGCTGCCAGCCAGCACAGCCGCTGGGATATTCCTCACCTCCTGTGAATCCCTAGCGGGGACGCCTGGCTAACTTTCCCCGTGCTGCTTCACTGAGCAGGCTGGGGGGACCTGGGCCTGGGACAGGCTGTTCATGGCACTCCTCAGGGACCGGTTTCAGCACAGCCATCCCCAAAATGTGTCCCCAAGCCCTGAGCAGTGGGCTTGGGCAAGCGCTGGGACTGCTCCCGTGCCACAGAGCGT
>NW_010402456.1:456-9676 GCF_000710305.1 Buceros rhinoceros silvestris | reverse complement strand
GGGAGACCCATCCCCTGCCATCGGACAGCACTTGATTATTTCCTTGAGCGGCTGCTTGGAGTGTTGCCCGTTGTTGGGGATTTTTCTCCTAGGTGCCATTGCAGCGCTGCCTTCCTGGACCTGGCAGCCCAGGAGTGCTGGTGGCCAGGGCCTCTGATGTGGGCCATCTGCCCAGCCATGGGTGCAGGGCTGGCCCGGGCCGGGCTGGCATGGGCACTAGGTGGAGCCACAGGCTGCTTCACAGGGACCCCATCCCGCTGGCCGGACGTCGAGAAGATGCCACCAGAACCTAGCGCTCTGTTGGCACCTCGCTTTCCTTTCCCTGGCTTTTGCTGCTGATGCGGGGACAAGGAGGCCCCAGAGCTGCCGGTCTCAGCCCACTCTGTGCCTGCCAGAAGGGGAGGCCCCCTCGCTGGGAGAGGACCCCACAAGTTGGCTGCGACTCTGGAGCCAGGGGAACACATTGCTGCTGCCTTCACAGCACGTATCACTGATGAGATCAGGATACACAGGGAGGACTTAAACGTCCCTAATGTCCTTAGTGGAGGCTGTGTGGAGTTGGGGCCACCACGGTGCTGGTAGAAGACAGGAAGGATGTGGTACCAAGCACATCTCAGCCCAGAGCTGCCACAATCACTCCCCTGCTCAAACCAGCAATGCCAAGCACCTTGCAGCAGCTGAAGAGACACTGCACATCACCCGCTGGTGCCTCCCACAGCACCCTGCCCTCCTTCCCCTGCCCGTTCATCCTAGGTCTGCCTGAAGTCCTGGCGCCCCTACCTGGCAGCCTGGCTCACACCAGCTTTGAACCCAGCACAGGCATCTTAAGTGTGTCTCAAGAAGACCCTTATTTCTTTACCAGTTCTGAGGGTCGCTGTATTGCGACCCTGTTTTTAGCTTTCCAGACTCACAAAAATGCTCATGAAATACTCTTGAGCTTTCTGAGAAAAGACTTTCAGGTGAGTGAAGCAGGACCCCAAAGGACCAATTTTTTTTTTATCCTGCTTACCCCATCTCTTAGGAAGCCAACTGAATTGCATCATAAGCTCGTGCTATATTATTATGCAAACCACATATTGAGAGAGAGATTTTTTCAGCACTGCGCAACATTTCAGCTTTTGATTTCCTCAGGAGAGCACAAACCCTTTCACAGCCTCCTCAAAACTGTCAATTACGTACTGCAAAATCATATTCTTGGTGATTTTCGAGCTGTGGAGTGATGTGCTCGTCGAGTCATGTGCTCACTGCTCCCCTTGTCGCACCCAGCCACCTTTGCTCCCTTCTCAGTGCTCATCAAGGAGCTCTGGAGCAGAGAGCTCTGCTCTGGGGCAGCCGTGTGGAGGGAGCAGGAGCTGGAGCCAGCAGGGTGGGGTAAGAAGTGGTTGAGCAGAGTGAGGCAGCTCCTGAATGCTATTTTCCTGCCACTTCCCTCTGCCTGCCCTCTCCCCGCAAAGGCAATGGCAGTGGCCATGGCCACGCTCCTCATCACGGGGCATGGCCACAAGATCAGCGCAGCCCCCAGAAAAGGCACCCTGGAAGGTCTGCACCAGAGTGGGGAATCCCGAGCACAGGGAGCTGGTGACAGCCAGGGTCATCACTTGATATGGGCATCCCTTTTCCAAACCCACATTCATTCTTTTACCCCCAGTCTGGCTGTCTCACCCGAAGAGCTCTGCCCAGCTCTCCCGGCTTCCCTGCACAGCTGGTTTCTTCACACTCTGGTGTGTTTGATGCTCCTCATGTTTGTCTCAATGGCCGTGCTCTCAGCAGCCTGCCCAGGCTGGCTGTGCTAGAACCGCACCTTCTAGGAGCCAGGGAGTGTCCAGCAACGCAAAGTCATCCAGGTGCTTTCAGTCCGTGTAGCAGGACAGAGCAGTGAGAAACAGAGACGTCAGAGTGACTTTCGTTCAAGCAGGGCAATGACTTTGGGCCGCATTCAGCGATGTGATAGACACTCCAGCCCGCAGGAGTGCTCGCCTGAGCTGATGCTGGGACTGCTGCCCCAGCCAAAACCCAGCCAAAACCGAGGAGCTTGCAGATTTTAAATCAACACAGTCAGAGGCTGACAGAGGTGGCAGAAGCCCATGGCAGGACAGGTTACCCACGATGTGTGCACACACGGACCCAGGCAGCTGAGCTTCACAGCAGCGAGGGGCTTCACCCTATCCCCGGCATGTGGTTGGGAACAGGGTGGCACTGGAGCAGGGCACCCCACACTTACCCATGGGTGAAGTTGGGGGCTGCCTGGGCTGGATCTGACACCAAGGGAAGGAAACTGGAGACAACAAACAGCCTGATACTGCGGACCCCTCCAAATGATGGGGAGCCCTTCAGCCACGGAGGGGAGCAGAAACTGCGGCTGACACAGGGCAGAAAGGGATTTTATGGTGAAGCAAAACCTGATTGCACTCCTGCACACAACACACTTATTGCCCACGTGCTCCCAAGCACCAAGACCCTCATACCCAGCTGGCTGGGCCAGGATTTCCCTCAGTGCCTGGAAGGACTGGGGCATCATCTCTCTGGTCCTCACCATGCCCTCCAGCTACATGCCCAGCTTTGGCCCACTGCCTCCTGCTAGGCATGGCTCAAAGGCAAAAACCAGCCAAGCAGGTGAAATGAAAAAGGAGATGGGGCATTAGCATTAGGAGAAAACAAGAAAAAACACAAATGGATGTCGGTAAGCAGCCTTCTGCTGCTTTGCATAGCCCTGGGTGCCTAAATACCAGTGCAAAGGCTGTGGATGCAGTGGAGAAAGCTTTCGTTTGGATACCAACTGTAACAAACCAGCCTATAAAGCACCACCTTCTAAAATGGACATTTTCAGTTCATCAGGCCTGTGCAGAGAGTATTAATGGACCTAACTGAGGGTCTTATTGAGCCACTAGTGGTAATTTTTAACAGAGCTTGGAAAACTGGGGTCATCCCAAAGAACTGAGGACAGAAAACACTCTGGTTGATAAGAAAATAAACCAGCTGACCCAGAAATCTCTAGATTATTCATAATACCAGGGGAAAAAAAAGTAATTAATTTTGATTCTGTCAGCAGAGAATTAAAGACTGGAAAATGCATTTAGTACTGATCAGCCTTGCCTCAGGGAAGGCAGGTATTGCTATGCAAACTCATCATCACCTTTCAGCACAATTACATGTCTGGGTGATTCAGATCAACACTGCATCACGACAACTGGACCAACACAACATCCTGACTTGGAAGCTGGCAGGAGATAATGGCAACAGCATTCGCATAAATCACAATACTGCCACAAAGACGGATGGAACAATCTGTTTTCCACATCCACAGAAGAAAGAGACTCATAGCTGCTGCCGAAGGTCTTCCCAGATCTACTTTTTGCGTTGCCCCAGAATATTTACCTCGGCATGCAAAGCCAGCCAGTTTGTATTCCTGCATTGCTAAGGACACACCAGACGTACCAAGAGCAAACGTGTGGTTGTTAGCCAGGAGCTATAGTGCTGGGGGCCTTTGTGGTGGGGATCCCCAGGGGTGGGGACAAGGCCCACAGTGATAAGAAATGTTTACTATGAAAAATTTGGGGTGATGCTGAGCTTGGTGGGGTAGTAGCTAGTGAAGGGGACAGTTAACTACTGGGGATGATATAGAGTGGCCCAATTAAAACGCCACATTGCAGCAAAATTTGCTTTAATGCAGTAGAATGCAAAGTAGTTCATTTGAGAATTTGGAGGAAGCGTCAATCCTGTCACTTGCTACTTGCACATCCACTTGCCACCCTTAAACTTTATCAGTGGCAATCTGGGGTTCATTTCAAGATCATTGATTAAATCTCTGCGGCCAGAGGTGCCTGGCAAGGATCCCCACAGAAGCCCATCAGCCCTTCAGTGATGATTCACCATTGCCCACCAGCCCTTGGGTAACCCCGGCTGCCTCGGCAGACACCACGCCAGCGCTGCCGTTCACTCCCTGGAATGCCCTCTGTGTGACAAGCCGGTTACGTCTCTGCCTTTCTCCTGCGCAGAACTATCACCTCGAGGAATGAAACCAGGCTTGTTTGGCAAGGTGGTTTTCTGTGGGTAACCCATGCCCACTAATGGTGTCAAGGGTCCCCCAACACTGCATCCTGCTGCCTGGGAGGTGGTAATGCCCTCCTGGCTGTGTCCCATGTGGGGCTATCGAATGGCAGTGAGGAAGCCACCCCAACCCCAGGGAGGGCACAGCAGCCCTGGTGTGCACAGGGTGCCTGCAGATGGCTCATCCTAATGAGGAGAGCTCAGCAGACCAGGGCTCCTGAGTCCTCACAACAGGGAAACCCTGCAGAATAGCTGTGGTTTTCCATGCACAGCCCCTCATCATCCAAGTTAACTCTGCTGTGGAGTTCTCAGGGATGTCTTTGAGCTAGGCTTCCTCAGGATGGCCATGAACGCAGGCTCTCAGCCCAGTAACCCAAAGTCACCTGCTCACAGAGCACAGGGCTCTGAGAGGAGCAGGGATCCCAGCCCTGGTTTCACATACTGCGCTCCCTCCACACACAGACAGTGGGAGCACCCTGGGGACCGTTGCCCAGCTGCATTATTAATGCATCTTTTCTCTCATTAAATGTTTCCTTCTGACATCCACCAGTGCTTGGCCAGCTGCCAGCACCTCCCTTCCACTTTTATCCACTCTGTGGCAATCCCTCCAGGCCAAGTTTCTCCAGGCCCAGCTCCGCTCTCAGAGTGCCCCCGGGGCACCAAGCTGCTGGTGTTACAAATGTGTTGTAACACATTTCCGTGCATCTGTCCTGCCATCAGAGGCCCCCCAAAGACCAGGGCAGAGAAGAGCCGTTGGCAAGATGCTGCTGTGTCAGAAATTGCTTTCCCAGGGGATGCTGGGCTTTCCCATGTGGCAGTGGTTTATGTACCTCGAAGGAGCGGGTGCGCCCAGTGTGAATGTGCCATGTCCCCTCTGCTGCCTGGAGGCTGGGGTCTCAGCCGCAGTCCCACAGACAAGACGTGTGTGCCTCGGAGCGGGGGAAGTGATTGCCGCCTCTTGCCTCATCGCTGCCAGCTCGCACAAGCACGCTCTACAGCATTGCAACAGAGCTGACCACAGCTTCGTTGCAGTTCCTGAGAACTTGTAAAACAGGAAGACCTAAAGGGACGGGGATGGAGACTGACGCATCACCCTGCCTATGGTCTGGCCCAGGACAGAGCCTCTCCAGCCCAGTGGGTGCCCCTCCAAGAGCTCCTACCATCACCCAGCCATGCAGAATTCCTTGCACTTCTTCCAGCTCTGCAAGCTGATGGAGAAGGGGAAAAGCAGTGCTGGCCCCTCCACACAGCTCACTAGAGCATCCTCTGTGAGCACAGGGACGCCTCAGCAGGCTCAGCCCCGTCGTCACCTGCCTGGAGGCAGCCTGTTCACACCAGGCATGCTCAGAGCCCTGCCACAAAATCACTGTGATTAGCCAGATGCAGGCTTATTTTGCTCCCGTGGGTGTGTAGCTGCCTTTCCCAGGACGTGAAGTAAGGCGGGTGCCATTGGCAGCCAGGGAGACTGATTCTGAGCCAGGGAGGCTGCTCGTCTGGGGCTGCTGAGATTGAAGAAGAGCTAGTCCCAACTCATCTGCCAGCCTCTGTTAGCCCTGCAGGTTGGGGCCTGCCATGTGTGCAGGGCTGCCTTCATCCCTGGGAGTGCCTCCCTACTCCTGCCACTGCCCAGTGATTCAGGGTTTAGGACTGTAGTGAGATCTGGAATTAGCTTTATTGTTCCTGTAACACGGCACATGCTCTGGGCAATGCAGCAGGCGTTGCACAATTGACTTCATTTTATCTGAACCAGCAATTACGCTGCTGTTGTGCAGCTCAGCAGGGAGAGCTTCATTCAGATCACTACTGTGCTCTGCATCCCAGCAGGTCTTCAGGAGTAAACGCCACACTTAGGTTATTGAAGACGTCCACTGATGAAGATCCCTTGACCTTGAGAGAGCCATGCTTCACTACCCTTACCTCTAGCCAGCCTTAAACTTGCATCTTCTTGACCCAAGCGTGTGGAATAGTTAATCTCCTTCCTATCTGCACCTACTGTAAATATACTTTAAGGCCTTTACTGAGTCTCTCCTTGAACTAGCTAGTCAAGGTAGTCCCCATTCTTTCAGTGTTTCACTGCAGCCCATGGCATCTAGACTTCTTGTTTCTCATCCCTGGAGCATCTCAGTCTACTCCAGATGAAGGATGAGGTGCTCAGAGGGCTCTTTCTGGCCTTAACAAGGCATGTGTATTTTAAGGAATGGCAAAGAGAGCATTTTCTGCCCATCTTCAGTGCTGTGCTAGAACATTTCAGGATGGCAAGTATGTCCCAAAAGTTGTCGTGCAGCAGCAATCAGACATACGATGCTGGGCCATCATCAGGAGCAAGTTGTGCTTTAGGGATCCTGCACAATGGCTTGCTGGGACACTGCTGAAGCAGTTAACATCACACGGGACTTGCTTCGATTCACATCATCTGCAAGATGCAGTCAAGTGCCATGCTTTCAAGAGAGTCCATTTCACCAGCGTGCGTTGTCCGCCCTGCGTTAACGCAGAGCTGCCTTTTTGCTTTGAGGAGGTTGTCATCACGACTCACTCTGCAGCAAAGCATTACTGGATCTCTGGGCTTACCAGCCCAGCAGCTGGCTTTGCTGCTCGGGTCCTTGGCCAAGCAGGAGGCAGTGCCTGGCCATCTGGGGCTCTGGGACCTGTTGAGCTGGTGGAGTTCCCTGCTGTCTGGATGCTCCTGGGCTCAGGGTGCTGCCGTACCATCCAGTGCAGCTGCTGCTGAAGAGCAAACTGCACAGGGCGCTGACAGGCTGGAGGCATATCCTGGCTCCTCCACCTCCCTGCCAAATCATGCTGCTAAGAGGATTATGGGCAGAGCAACTGCGTGAGGCTGGAATGAGGGATAATCAGGGCAGGCACGGATGCAGCCTCTTTGGGAAGTTCCTGGCAGAGGTTACAGATGCAGACAGGAGCCCCGTTCCTGAAGCACCCACAAGGTGCTTGCCTTGTGCCCCCAAAAGCTAGGCTTAAAGTGGAGGGCACTGGGCTTCCTCCCCAAACCCACAGCACAGCTCTGGTCTCTTCTACCTTCCCAGGACAGCCGTGTCCCCAAACTGCCCTGTGACACTGTTTTCTCTGCCTGAAACAGCCTGGGTGGAGCTGAGGTCTGAAAAGTAGGAACAATAGTTTGGGTTTTCCGCAGTGAAGGGAGCAGGTAGCTGGGGTGTGGATGGGCTGTACCAGGCTAGACTCTGAATGGGTCATCACCTCCCCAGTTTCATCTCTGGGTGCTTTTAGGTGTGGCAGACTTTAACACACTTCTGGAAGACAGCTATTTGAGAAGCTTTGTTTGGGTAACTGCAAGGTCCGACAGTGGGTCCTGTTCCAGCAGGTACTTTACCAAGAGCTGGCTGATCTCCTGGGCCCCAGGGGCAGTGCTGAACAGGGGTTTCCCTTGCAGCAATGCCCTGGGGTATCTTCAATCTGTTTTTCCCATTCTTCTATCTAGAGATGACTGAATTCTGACTCACTAGCCTAAAATTTGCCTTGCTTGCCTTTTGTACCTCTCTGGGTGCTGGTGCAGGGTCCAACTTTGTTCAAAGCAGTGATGAAAATGTCCCCCGAGTGATACTTGCAACATTGTGAATTCTGATGTGGTCTGAAATCACTTGCAGGGTCTTCTTAGACATGTGGGTAACATCCCTGTAAGAGAGGGGTTGCCTCGGGACAAATCTTCTTGCAGCCGGTGTGAGCTCAGCCTCCGCTATGGGCTTGCAAGCTGCTGCTACCAGCAGCTGGCAGTCTGCTGAGCAGTTAGGCACTGACAAGACGCAGCCGATTGGTGCTGCATGGATTTAGCCAGCTGTTCTTAAGCATTTCAAAAAAGCTTAGACATCTGTTTGGGCTTTTCAGATCAGAGGTACATGGAGATGCGTAGCTTCGAATGACTCACAGCTCTCTCATCAGTTACTGCTGCCCTGCTCGTTCAACTTAACAGCATCTGAGTGGTTATTTTCACTGTGAGCTTGAATTCGCAGCGCTGATGAATCAGAGACATTTCACCCTCAGCTCTCTACCAGAATGGTATATTAACAGATCCAGGCATCTCTTGGAGAAGTATCACATCATTTTACACCCTGAGGCGCCACCAGACTGTCATACAAATCTTCCAGGGCTGGCCTTGCACAGCCGCCTGAAATGCCGCTTGCTGCCTAGCTCCAATGCTTGTGCTTCCAACCGCTGCTGCTAAGTGTTCATGCTATAAACACCCCAGAATTAAATGGCACCGTGACTGTAAGGAGGGTGCTGGGAGGCACCCACTCAGAAGTGACACCTTAGCATCCAGCATGCATTTCAGTGAGAACCTTGGCAAAGATTTTCATGGGGCAAGATGATCCCATCGCTCCTTTTCACACCAACTAACTTCTGGGGCTCAAATTTTGATGCCTCAGTGCTACCAACTACTCTCTCACTCTCATGGACTGTCTGCATCAGCATGGTCTGTGTTACCTAGTGATGTCTGAGGTCACTCAAAGGACATTTATACCACAGGAAGGAGTTTAGGCATTTCCAGAGTTATCTAGTTGCCACAGCTTCCTGTCCAGGTTCAGCAGCTCTCACAACCTCGGGCATCTCCGTGGAAAAAAAAAATTTCTCACCAGCTTAATGAAACCCCCTCTGATTGATTGGCTCAGCTATTTCTGCAGGTCTCCAAAATGTGTTGCTTAGACACAGGCACAGGCTTCACAGCAGAACTGCTGCTTTCAGTCACTTTACACATCATCATCAGTGAAGGTGACACTTCCCAGGTGACTCAGGCACAAAGAAAGGCTATTGTGGGTGGATAATTTAGGTCCAGCTTTCAACTTTCGGAGTGAGCTGAGAGATGACAGCACCTTTCAGTGAAAACTCATTAAGTCAGAGGGCTCAGTCAGAGGGAGGGCTGGTTCTTCATGGCAATGAATGTTATGAGCGTTTTGGAGGGAGGAGGGAAGGTTGAACGCATTGTTCATGGGGATTGATCCCCTCACCATTTCGTAAAGTTTTGTGAGATCAGATCAAAACCACCGAAGTAAAGCAGAGCCAGGCTGGAGAAGGAGGAGCCCATCGGCAGGCAGGGCTGTCAGCCCTGGGGCATGGCTGTCCTTGAAGGACTTGCAGCAAAGGACAGGACAGTTTTCCTGCTTCTACTGACTTCCAAAAAGGCCAGGAAAGCTTGTGCTTGTCT
>NW_010402456.1:0-275 GCF_000710305.1 Buceros rhinoceros silvestris | reverse complement strand
TCTCCGTGGGTTCCTCGGGGATTTTGGGTGGCTGGCAGAGCCCCAGCTCTGTGCTCATCCAGAGTTCACATCTGCACCTCCGCCCACTAGGAGGGAAGGCCTGAGCCAGGTTTTTTGCCGACTTCCCTTCCTTAGCTCCCGAAGCCTGTCCCGGTTAATACCTGGATGCTGCCTCGCCACCCAGCAAGAAAGTGCCATCTCTGCCCCTCAGTGGAAGCCCCTCTGCCAAGACCACAAACGTAGCAAGACCGACCCTTATGACCCCCTGCCCTTGC
>NW_010402455.1:476-856 GCF_000710305.1 Buceros rhinoceros silvestris | reverse complement strand
ACCCACCCACCCAACCACCCATCCCTGGGCAGATGCACCCACCTGTCCCCCTGTCTGTCCCCGCACAGCCCCAACCACCAGCCACCCCCCAAATCAACACACGGAAACCCCCTGAGTCCAACTTCTGGATCAGCACCACCTCAAATTGCAGTGGGGGGCTGGGGGGGAACACACACAGCTGAGCCCCCCCAGCATCCCAAAGGCCATCGAAGCTGCAGCACCAGGGAATGTCACCAAAAATTCAGAAGAAAAACTCCTTAACACCGAAGTAGCATCAAGAAGCAGCATTTTCATAACAGCGCCAGGTGCGGGGGGTGAATCTCCCCCAGATCTCACACCCCATGTGCTGCCCTCTGCCAAAGCTTAAATCACCCAATTAA
>NW_010402455.1:0-409 GCF_000710305.1 Buceros rhinoceros silvestris | reverse complement strand
ACCGAAGAAAAACTCCTTAACACCAATGTAGCATTAAGAAGCGGCATTTTCTTATCAGCGCCAGGTGCGAGGGGTATATCTTCCCCAAATCTCGCAGCCCGTGTGCTGCCCCAGCCAAAGCTTATATCACCCGATTACATGCATATTCATTATTTTCCCCGAAATAATCACACATATTCAAAAACTAATTAATAATTTTGCAGAGCTATTGCGCATGCGGCTTGAGTATCAGTCTCCAAACAGCTCCACTCGCACTTTCGCTTTTTTCTCACTCGTTTCCCAAACCATCAAGGTTTTGGTATCTCTGTTGTACAGACCAGAGTTTACAGGGTTACGGAACAGAAGGGGACACCATTTGCCTCCCCTTTCCTCCTCGGGGGCTTCAAAGCTCACCACCCCACCCCATCCC
>NW_010402454.1:3623-3958 GCF_000710305.1 Buceros rhinoceros silvestris | reverse complement strand
GCCCACCCAGCACCCAGAGGAGCCCAGTAACACCCATGGGTGCCCCCGTAGCACCCATGGGTGCCCCTGTAGCACCCATAGCAACCCAGTAACGCCCATGGGTGCCCCTGTAGCACTCATAGCAGCCCAGTAACACCCCTAGGTGCCCCCGTAGTACCCATGACCGTAGCACCCATAGGTGCCTTCCCAGCACCTATGGGTGCCCTTAGCCATACCTGGGGCTTCCTTTCAGCTCCTAAGGCAGCACCACAGCACCCACAGCACCCCCAGAGCACCCGTGGGTGCCCATCCAGCACCCACAGGAGCCTCGTAACACCGCTGGGTGGTCCCGTACA
>NW_010402454.1:2130-3390 GCF_000710305.1 Buceros rhinoceros silvestris | reverse complement strand
CTCGCATGGGTGCCCACTCAGCACCCACAGCAGCCTCGTAACACCTCTGGGTGCCCCCACAGATGCCCTCCCAGCACCCATGGGTGCCCTCAGGCATGCCTGGGGCTCCTCTAGCAGCCTCCCAGCACCCACAGGAACCGCCAGAGCACCCATAGGAGCCCTGTAGCACCCCTGGGTGCCCCCGCAGCACCCATGGGTGCCCTGCTGCACCCATAGGAGCCCTGTAGCACCCCTGGGTGCCCCCGCAGCACCCCTGGGTGCCACCCACCGGCCCCACGGGCATGCCCAGGGCGATGCGCAGCTCGTCCGAGAGGTCCCCGGGCTTCTTCTCCTTGAGGCGCGTCTCAAACTCCTTCCCCTGGGGACAGGGACGAGGACGGGGTGTCACCGGGGGGGACAACGGGAGAGGGTGGCAGGGGCGGGGCACGCGGACACCCCAGGGGGACATGGGGACCATCTTCAAGGACATGGGGACATCCCAGGAGGACACGGGGACGACCCTGGGGGACATGGGGACCGTTTTCAAGACACGGGGACAACTTTGGGGGACATTAGGATGCTCTTGAGGGACACGGGGACGCTTCAAGGGACACCAGCATCATCTTGAGAGACATGGGGACACCTCGAGGGACACCTTGAGGGACATGGGGACCATCTTCAAAGACACACGGACAGCTCTGAGGGACGTGGGGACAACTTTGAGGGGCGCCAGGACCCCCTGAAGGACACTAGGACCATCTTGAGGGACACGGGGACAACCCTGAAGAACACGGGAACCATCTTAAAGGAGCGAGGGAGGACCTTTGGGGGCCACCTTGGGGGACATGGGGACACCCTTGGGGACATTGGGGACAACCTTGAGTGGCGTGGAGATGACTTTGAGGGACACAGGGACAACCTTGAGGGACACAGGGACATGGGGACGACCTTCGGGGACATGGGGACAGGGACAGTACCCCATCTGGGTGCTGGGAGGGGAAAGGAGCACCCAAGGGTGGGGGTGGAGCACCCAAGGGAGGGTAGGGAGCACCCATGGGTGTCCCCGGCCGTGCCCACCAGCCCAGCTGTCCGCCATGAGCACCTTCCTCAACATCTCCAGGGGCTCCCAGGCAGCACCCATGGGTGAGGCGGAGCACCCATGGGTGGGGTGTAGACCCATGGGTGAGGCAGAGCACCCATTGGTGGGGTGTAGACCCACGTGTGAGGCGGAGCACCCATGGGTGGGGTGTCGACCCACGGGTGAGGTGGAGCACCCATGGG
>NW_010402454.1:1588-1913 GCF_000710305.1 Buceros rhinoceros silvestris | reverse complement strand
GCCCCGCCCGGTGTGGGGGGGCCCCCCCCGTGGGCGCCCCCAGCCATGACCACCACCCCAGGTGTCCCCACCAACACCCATGAGCACGTTCCTCAGCATCTCCAAGGGCTTCCAGGCAGCACCCACGTGCGGTGGAGGAGCACCCATGGACGGGTGGGCAGCACCCATGGGTGGGGGGCAGCACCCACCTCGTAGTAGAGGTCGCCGTGGATGGTCAGCTTGGGCTTGGTCTGCCACTTGAAGAAGGCGTCGTGCAGCTTCTGGTAGTCGATGTCGATCTTGCCCATCTTGGGGCGCACCTTCTCCCTCATCTTGGACTTCATGG
>NW_010402454.1:349-1370 GCF_000710305.1 Buceros rhinoceros silvestris | reverse complement strand
CAGCACCCAGCCCCGGGGCCACTCGTAAGGTGGTTGGAAGGTTGGAGGAGCACCCAGAACTGCTCAGGAGGTCCCCAAGGGCCACCACAAGGTCCCCAAGGTGCCTGATGGGCACCCAAAGTCCCCCGATGTCCGACCGTGATGTCCCCAGATGTCCCCATGGATGCCTAGAACCTCCCCAGGGACCTCTAGAACCTCCCCAAGACCCCAATGCCCGACCGTGATGTCTCCAAACCCCCAGATGCCACCTCTGATGCCTTCAAACCCCCGGATGACCTACCACAATGTCCCCAAAGCCCCAGGTGTCCAACTGCGACGTCCCCCATGTCCCTGTGGACGCCTAGAACCTCGCCACGGACTTCTAGAACCTCTCCAAAGCCCCTGATGTCCAACCAAACCTCTCCGCCACCCCCGACACCACCTCTGATGCCTTCAAACTCCCTGGTCCTCCAACCCCAACCTCCCCAACCCTCCCAACGTCCAACCGTGATGTCCCCAGATGTCCCGTGGAGCCCTAGAACCTCCCCAAAGACCCCCATGACCTCCAACTTCCTCCCCATCACCCCAGATGCCATCTCTGATGCCTTCAAACGCCACATACGCCCAACCCCGACCTCCCTGATGCCCCTGACGTCCAACCGCAACGTGCCCAGACGTCCCCATGGATCTCTAGAACCTCCCTGAGACCCTGATGTCCAACTATGATCTTCAAAGCCCAAGATGACCCAACCGGGACGACCACAGGACCACCTCTGATGTCCTCAAACACCCCAATGTCCAACCACAACGTCCTCAAACACCCCAATGTCCAACCATGACACCCCCAAACGTCCCCATGGACCTCTAGAACCTCCCTAGGAACCTCTAGAACCTCCCCGATGCCCCCGACGTCCAACTGCGACGTGCCCAGACGTCCCCATGGACCCCTAGAACCCCCCCGACGACCCTATGTCCAACCACAACCTCCCCACCACCCCAGATGCCACCTCTGATGTCTTCAAACCCCCCAAATGCCCAACCC
>NW_010402454.1:0-201 GCF_000710305.1 Buceros rhinoceros silvestris | reverse complement strand
CCCCCACATGCCCAACCCCCACCTCCCTGATCCCTCCAGCATCCAACCGTGACATCCCCAGACGTCCCCATGGACCCCTAGAACCTCCTCAAAGACCCTGATACCCAACCCCCACCTCCCCACCACCCCAGATGCCACCTCTGTTGCCTTCAAACCCCCAGATGACCAACCCCAACATCCCCAAAGACCCCAATGTGCAAC
>NW_010402453.1:21432-24625 GCF_000710305.1 Buceros rhinoceros silvestris | reverse complement strand
AAAGAGTGAGGAAGGTATAGCGGGAGTGAGGCAACCATAGAGCTATTGCATCATAAAAAGCCCATATCACACCAGACAGGGTTAACAAGGCGAGGGAAGTAGACAGGAATAGGAAACAGCTCCCTTTGCACCATACTAAACCTGACCTTGGACAAAGCCAGAAGCAAGGCACTTGACGCAAGAACCACTTGTACTATATTACACAATGAAAGTCATGCTAGAAGAACTTAATGGCCATAAAATCCATAAATCACCAAAAGCACAGGGAGGTATTTAACTCCGAAAAGTGCTTTTGCAATAAATTTCTAAACCTTGGCAAACAACACTTAGCCCCTTATTTGAGAGATGCTGGAAGGCATCATTATGATGTGGGACTTAAATCAAACTTGTCTCTTACCAGGACTTTAACCTTCTCTGCACAGATAGCACTTTCCAGTGGCCACCATCATTCAGATACGGTCCAGCAGACAGGACTCCCTATCTACAGGATGTACTCCACCTTCATTGGTCCAGGACAGATCTCTTTACAGCCAGGTTTGTCACAGACTCATTAGGCAGAACCAGTACAAAAGTGAAGTGTTGAGAATTACTAATAGGCACCTGTTTCGAATCTTTATACTTGCTGGTCTCAGTAGTTGTGTGTTTTTGCAAACTGCACTCTTGGTTGTGGACTGTCCATCACCCTAGAGGCCAGAAATACCAGCACAGGCTGTTGATCCAAACCTGCATCTCATGAAACAGGAGTCCATCACCTTCATTGCTTTGCAGCCTTAGATGGGATGAGGAGCCACAGAACAGGACACATTAGTTCTTGCCCAGAGTTTACAAAATGGTTTTGCTCTTCACTGCAGTAGGAATGCCTCTTTAAAGGGACCATCAGGAAAGCCTTACAAATACCTCTCAAAACACAGCCATCAAACCAGAGCCTGCCCAGCATAACTCTCTGTGCAGACATTTTCAGTCTTCTGTTGAAACCGTCTTGCACACAGGGAGGCTCCATGTCCCTGTGGCACAGCATCACCACTGTTCTTTCATGTAGATTGCATCCAGCAATGAGACTAGGGAAAAACCAAGGCTCCACAAAAAGGAGTATTTTGTCAGTGAAAAAAAGGGCACCATCTATCTGGCCAGGGTCAGAGAGCCATGAGCTGGCAGAGGAGGCAATTCCCCTGCTCCAGGGTGTTTTGTATCTTGATGATAACCTCTTGTGGCTAAATTGCTTCTGGCTCCCATCATGCGTCTCACTCCTCCCTGTTTATTTACCCTGCTGCACTGGTGAGAATTATGGAAAGCTGCAATAAGAGAATTACTGCTACACTTGCAGATAATGATGGCAAGGCCTTTTAAAGGCTGCTGCCCTAGCACATGCTTTGTCTGGGATAAAAATGAACAAATAATAATAATTAAGCAAAAGAAGAATCTGAGAGCATAGCGCACATTTAATGGTGTGCCACTGAATGGCAGCATCAGCACCAGCCAGAGGTCAACCTTCACACCAAAGAAACAAGGTAACATCTGTACACAGGAAAGAAATATTAGAAGGTAATGTTTTATTAATTTTACAGAATGAGGGTGAACGCAGGACACAGGCAGATGAATGGCAATGAACCTGGCTCATCGCAGGTCTGCTCACTGGGGAGGATGCCATGGGCTGGGAACTAAGCAAGTGCTGCCCAGCTCACCAGTCCTTTGGTGTCAGCATCAGAGGAAGATGATCAAACTTCCTGATGGTTGAGATCCCCCGCCAAGCCTTGCCTGCCGTGTTGGGGGGCGCTACTGCAAATAGGTCACATTCCAGGGACAATCATGAGTTCCGAGACACAGTGAGAGGCAAACATTCCAGAGGATGCGCAGTACCACAAGTGTAACCCTGCCACCTGTGGCACAAGGCATTGACCTGAATACCTTCTGGTCAGTGTGCAGGATAGTGGTGAGGATAAGCCAATTGACAACAAGCCCTTTTCACCCTTGGTCAAGCCTCTCACAAGCAGCGGCACTCAGCAGAAGTGAGACTTACCAAGGGATTTGACAGAGATCAGCAGCTCTGTGGAACTTTGCCAGAAGTTTTGCCATGTATCAGGAAGAAGCTGCAAACTTCAAACTCACTTTTTCAGTATCAGACTCCTGAAAACGGCTTTTCTGTTCATGATTTTCTGTTGTTTCTCTTGGCACCAGAAAAAAGCGTTTCCTATAACATGGGATACTCCATTTCTAGGACATTTCCTTCCCGCACTAGCTCTCTAAGTAAGTTTTATGTTCTTGTGCACTTGACCTTTCAGAGTAAGCTCTAGGCTTTCTCATCTGTTTTTCGACATTTTCCCGTGCCTATATTCCAGGATCGATTACTCATCTGATTCAAACAGGAAAGCCTACCTTTGCTCCAAAAGACACTCGCTCTGTGGGCTATTAATATATTACTGGACATTCAATATAGGTATAAATTTAGTGGTAATACAGCATGCTAAATTAAAGCCTTCCAGATCAAAGCCTTAAGAGCATGTGCGAATCAGGTCAGGCAATAGCCTTTCAAGGTTTCTCATCCCGCCCATTTGAACCTAATACAGCACCTCTGAGATGTGGTCTGATGGTTCATTTTATGCTTGGATACACCACATATTGACAGCAGAGGGAATCGGTGGCAACCACAGCTAGATCCAAGTCGCAGGCCAGTGCCTCAGACAGACTAGACAATCTGTCACTCCTTGAATACATTATCTGCTCAGAGAAGAATATAATATGATGCTATTCGCGAAAAATTGCTCTCTCTTCCTGTTGTGCTTTCATGGTAGTTTAAGCTGCATACACTCACTGCTCATCTGTGGAAGTCTGCAAACATAGCTGAGGCATTTACTGTCCAGGGTCCTCCTCCTTTGTCACTCAAAACCACAGCAACACCGATACTTCTTTCAGAAGAGACAAGAAGCATCGCTTAAGTCATTAATGCCAGGAACCTGTCCCTGGAGGGAAGGTGAATCTTTAAGAGCAAGGGGATGGGAAATAAAAGTGGGAAGATGGATTTCTCTTCCTAAAAGACAGGCAACACAAAGTGCAGCCTGACCTCATCTGCTCTCGCACTGCCTCTTCATCAAGCAAGTGTCCACTCAGCAGAGTGCTCCAAGCTTCCTGAATCTGTGACACCAGAAAAGTATCTCCAGAAAACAGGAGTTTTCTATACAATTCCTGATGTGCTTCC
>NW_010402453.1:13535-21320 GCF_000710305.1 Buceros rhinoceros silvestris | reverse complement strand
TGCTGAACTTAACAACAAACCTCTAGCATTTACAGAAACAAACATTTTTTTCCCCCCAGGATGCTGCTATTGTCCTCACTGAAGCAAAACTCTCAAAGTCCATATAAAACATCTAATGACAAGGACGCAAAATAAGCTACTCCTTATTTAAAAGGCCATGGTTTAGCCTGGGTAGGAGCTGCTGGCCTTGCTCCAGAGGGGGCATCACTGGTATAAAGGGAATTCTGCCTGAATAAAGAGCTGCAGACTAAACTCCTAGGGAAAGCCAACTCAGACTGTTTGAGTGCTTTAAAAGAGGTCAAAAGTTAAGTAAATACTCAGTTAAGGAAAGAGGGCAAGTAATTAGTATAGCTAATTCTGTGCTGAAATGGTCTGGACAGTGCATGCATACACAGTCATCCCAGAACCTCCTTCCACACAAAATAAGTCTCAGTTCTTGAAAGAGTAGCTCAGCTTTCAGCAAACCTGTTAAATTACCAACTCTGCCACAGACTCAGTGTTTTCATCACGGACAGGTCATTAGTTCTGTTGCATGTCTACTTCCCAAACCTTTAGGACAGTGAAAATAAATGCAAACAAACTGAACTGCTTAGACACTGCAGCAATGAATCCAAATGGGTGTGCATACATAGGTTTGGGTTCATTGAAGTAAGTACTTGCACCAATTACAGCACTCCAAGAACTTCTATGAGGTCAAGAAAATGCTTCTCTGTTCCTAGGTCTATTCTTAAAATAGCTCCTGTGCGAAGGAGTCTCATTACTGAAAAATAAAATGTTACTCCACTTCAGCCACTGGAACAATACTGCAGAGGGTAGCTGGCATATACCACGGATGTAGGAGAGGCAGCACACGCCTGATGCAGTGTTATATAAACCCCATTAGAAACACCAAGCCTGGCTGGTTTGAACCTATTTGGCCCGTACTCTCATCTACTGCAACACGGCTCTCACAACCAACATGCAGAGGTGGAGAGATTCTAAAAATAACCATTGCAGGGATAGGGAGAGAGAGATGAGGAAGAAAATGTTTCTTTGGCCTGGCCAACAGATTTGGGCAGCAGCTCTCAAGGTTCAGGGAATGCCTGGTTCCAGTGCCGCCGCACTGTTAGCAACCCTGCACTCCCTAAGGTTTCGGTGGCAGACCATTTATGGAAACTTAACATGGCCTAAATACATCTATAAAACCTGCAAGAAGAGATTTTTTCAGTCTGAGGACAGGCCAGAAATTACCACAAATCAGCCAAAAGAGCTCTAACACAAGACAAAAACTAGCTGTGAGTGAACTGATGTAGGACATCACCCTGATGCTAAGCCAAATACACACAGCTGCTAATTCAGTTACAGGACTCCATTTCCCAGCCTGTTTAGATAAAGGTCTCTTAGATGAGCAGTAAAACTGGATTAAAAAAAAAAAAATAAAATTCACACTCACATGTTGCCTCTGCTTCCTCAAAACAAACCATTCTGGGAAAGCCAAGGCAAAAATCATACTCTTGTGTGTAAGCTTTCCTCCTCTGCTGGACTGTTATCCCAGAGCCTAGATATGAGTCACAGGGTCCTGTCACAAGTGCACGGCACGCTCGGAGAAATACTGCTTTTCCCCCCTCCCCACTCCCATTCTCATTTAACTACAGCATATTCCAATCCTTGCACAATCGGTGCTGCAGAATTGGAAAAGGCTTCCCATGAAGTATTAGGAAAGGTGATGAATACCATGTAATAGGTCTATGTAGATGACTGGCTCAGCACACACAGCACATTTTAGACTAAGTCACAGAACTGAGTAGCTGGGAACCATTTGTGAGCAGATTTAACACCCAGATTTCATCTAACACTTTCAACTACCTTGTATTTTATCACTGACATTGACTTCAGGTTACTGCTGAGAGATGGGCAGATATGGCGAGAACAGGAGATGAGGCACAAGATACCATTAAGGCTGGCACAGATGTACTGCTTCCCAACTCCAGCCCTTGCAAACTGTGCATGTCATTACGGAGCAAAAACCACAGAGAGCAGCCTGGATAGATGTGCAGATCTCCAGCCACCCACTAGTAAGACCTGAAGCACAGCAGCAGCACTCCCAGCGCTGTGGGCAATTATATCAGATGCAAGATTTAACAGTTGGCTAGCTAGGATAAAGCAACATCCACAAATTTTACTTACTTCCCTACAATCAGAGGTTTTCTCAGACTCCTTGTGTTACTCTTCCCCTGGTGCAAGCGCTCAGAGTTGTGCTGGAGCAATAGAGGACACACAGCCTGTAGCTCTCATATAATTATCAGTTGTCATCCCATCTGAACGACAACGCAGAAAGGCTCCTGCTGCGTCAGATATACAATTAACTTGTTCTTCTCTAGCAAGAGAAATGCTTGAGAGAAATGGTTTGAAGGCTATTCCGTCTCCCAACAAACACATGACAATGCTGTGCTCTCAGTTCAGACCTGAGAAGGGCTGTTTGCACCTTAGTCTCAGTCCATCAATATTACCGTCACCAGTTTGTATGGAAAATCAGTTGTTATCCTACAGCCTTAGACCATGCTTAGTGCTGCAGCTCTAAGCGTCCTGCTCTGTGGATGGTGTTTACACATACTTCAACCCAGGACACGGGGAGGCTGTGCAGGGTGGACGGCAGTGTGCTTCTCCTGATAGACAGTATGTGGATGGTCCACTCACTTTCCCAGGTCTCTGCAACATGTTCAAACACATATGGGAAGCTTCAAATCATGCAGTCAGAAACAGTGGCATCACACAATTCAGTTTAATTTCATCTCACCATGGCATACAGTAAACACAGTTTGACTTATATGATACTACATGATAGAGCAAACACTAACTCCGCTCTTGCAGCTGACTGGATCTGTGCTGACATTTCTCAGGCTTCTGAGAGCCCTGTGGGCTTTGATCTCACTGAGTGCTCCCCAGTGGCTTCCCACGGTGGCTTTCCACATGGCAGATTCATGTCCCATACTTACCCATAACATTAGACCAACAGCCACAAGCAGGAACTAGACCGTCCAGTGCAAGCTATGTGCCCTGAGCCTGTGTACAGGCTCAGCATGACGTGGATTTTGCCCTTTACAGCTTTTGGAAATAAGACCAGGAAGCAGAGGCACAGGATATTGCAAACTCATGGCCCATTTGGAGCAAATAATGAAGTGTAAGAACCTGAGGAAAACTGAATATTCAGAGGGTCAGGTGGCAGCAATAAAACATCACACTTTATATTACTGTTGAATAGAACAATTTATCAGATACTCTCAGTGAATTGTAATACTGGTAATTGTAATACTGGTTCCACTTCCCCACCCCGTACCAACTGCTGAGCAGATAGATATCTACAGCCAGAGCAGCCCAGTGACAAAGCTACCATACATCAACTACTCCTGGTCTTCAAAAGGACAAAATTTACACACTAGACAATGTCAAGATAAAGCACTGATTAAATGCAAGAGAAAGTCACTAAAAATTCCACGTAGCATTTTTCACTTCATAAAGAGAATGAAACAAACTCAGGACCTGCCAAAAGAAGAAAGGAAGCATGCCAAAGAAATCACCACCTAGCACATAGCATACAGCCAGCAAGTTCAAATTCTGACAGCAGAAAAAAGGTGGCAGCAGCAAATCCTGTGCAAATAACTTACCAGTAAAGACTTGGAATGAGTGAAAAGGCTTTAAGCATGAGCCACTGAAGTTGAGCACAAACAGGGATCAGTGGCACTAAAAGCATGGAACTAATCTAAAATATTTACTCTCAGAAGAAAATGACACATTAAGTTTTAAAAGTGTTATATATTTCCAAAGCACTGGCCTGCCAACGCAGTCTGAATACTGGGTGAGCAAGGGCAGACCATACCTGTCTGTCCCTTAACCAGATATTACTGCTCCTGCTCATCCACCAGAAGAGCTGATCACACCGGCGCTCCCACTCTCCATGGCAGCACAGAGAAGTGTATTATGATTTTTAAGTCTCAAAGCCTGTGGACAGACAGTGAGCTGCAGTGTGCACAGAAAAGCTCTTCCAGAGGTGATGTTAGTATGGCAGTTCAGCAGCCTTCCAGCCCTGGCACTGGAGTCCAAACTCCATGGTTAGTAGGGGGTGTGTGGAGTTCACAAAGAATGGGAGGAAGCACTCCGGGCATTCCTCCGAAGACGTTCCCTGGAGCTTCTTTCCTTTCATGCACAGCCAGAAAAGCAAGAGTGGGAACACAGTGAAGCTCTAGACCCACAGCTGGGGAGGACGTAGACCAGGATGTGACCGAAACAAGACTGATTACTAAGGGTTTCCAAAGGATGGCTGACACACGCTGCCTTCTCCTGCACAGGGCTGTGAGGTTGGAGCCAGCTGCCTAAGGACTTCAGCACAGCACAGCAGCTCTCAGCTGGTCCATATCCACCCCTTCGACAGTCTCCTGTGCACAAAAAGAGGGCAATTCCTGGTCAGGCAGAAAGCTTGGGCAGTTTGTCCACAACGGCTGTTCATAGTTGCACCTCTAAGAATCAAGACAAAGAGACTTGTAAATATTTTAAACAGCATTTATTAATCACTTCCTTGTTTCTGCTGTATAAATGTTACACACCTGCTTTGGGAACAGGGCTCCTGAGTTTTAAGTGTAAACTGGTACAGCTCCTTTTACGCTAATAGAACCATGACAGACCCTATTTCAATCTCAGCGTGGCATCAATCAGCGTTTCATTAAATCTCACTCAGTTACACCAATGCTGGAGCAATGCAGAACAGAGTCAGGCCCTTGAAGTGCCCTTCGATCTATGGGAACAGAAATCCTGAACAGAATTTGCTCATCTAATAACATGCAAAGAGAAATTCTAATTTCCCAGGTGGTTTTCCATGAGGTCACTAAAGCCTCTGTTTTCTCTTGTTCATGTTGCGGTGTTTTCAAGAGTGTCAGAGGACAGAAAGGATCTCCATTTTATGCCAATAAAAAACAGAATATGAAGCTTCTGGGATTTTCAGCAGTAAAGACCAAAGAGAGTCAAAGATGAAACATCACTGCTTTTGTTTGAAAAGATCAGTGAAGTCTTACCACAAGGACAAAGACACCGAAAAGATTTAAACAAGTGCTCAGTTTGCGTTTCTAAGTTTTAATTCAGACCTCACAGGCACTTTGGCTGAGCCCAGTTCAGTCGAAATTGTGACTCTCGCATACAGTCAGGATTGGATCTTCCTTCACTGCCACAGACATGTCTACTCTTTCCGTAAAGAAGCAGATTTAGCTAGGAGTAAGGTTTTGTTCTTGCTGAGCAAGAGATTAAAGCAGATCTGCGCTTAAGCAGTTGGCAGGGGTTACAAATCACAGTTGCCACTGGTAAAAAAAAAGCGAACACTGCCGACAGACATCTACAATAAATGCAGCAGTCACATGGGTGTTCAGACACTGCTCATCAGTCTTCTGCATTTAGGACTGCAGAGAAATCTAAGATACCCTTTGAGACCGTATTTTCATCCTTCTCCCTTCTGCGTTCACGACAACTCATCCATTACCATTTCTGCTGAG
Organism: Buceros rhinoceros silvestris; assembly: GCF_000710305.1. Lineage (NCBI taxonomy): Eukaryota > Metazoa > Chordata > Aves > Bucerotiformes > Bucerotidae > Buceros > Buceros rhinoceros. The sequence goes on along the minus strand of NW_010402453.1, from coordinate 15,804 downwards.
TGCCCTTTAGCTGATTTGGAAGTGTCAGAACTGATCGTTTGCTCAGTCTGTCCCATAATTTTACAATTCAAGACAATTTTAAACATACTGAACAGCCACCAGGAAAGGTACCTTATTCTCTCCCACTCTATTCCAGTGATTCTGAGGCTTATTAATTTTCTATTTTTAGCTCTGTGCTAACAACCACCATGGCCCCTGGTAAAGGGTGCTCTTCTAAACGGAGAAGAGAGGGCAGATCCTCTCCCAGTCAATGGAGATCCACAAAGCTGCCAACGATGAAAGGTTTTGCAATTTCATTGTTACTTCCATTTGGCTGAGGAAATTTCCTACTGGCCACCTCCGTAGACTAGTAGACTTCTCAAGCAGTCAGAGGAGCCCATGCTGAACAAGCCAACGCTTGGGTACATCTAAACTCCACCACGTGCCTTATGAGTGCTGATGGACTAGGTTCTGTGATGCTCAGCCACATTCATGCTGCTCGATCCTTCCATGGAAAGCAAACACGAACCTAATCCTGACCTCGGTGCAGGATATGGCCTGGTTCCACATAATGGCTGCGTTTGCTCGCTTGGCATGAGCAACATACTCATAAAGAGCAAGAGGGGAAGAGCAACTGTGGCAGATGACCACACCATCTTTTTCTAACATTACAGGCTGGTTTCCAGGCGCTTGCTCTGTTCATGAACACTCAGACCAGACAGCAAAATGAAAAAGCATCTTTATGTCCACTTCAGCCATGTACTTTCGGTCTTTCTATAACAGGAGAAAATGAAATGCCATGTCAGAGGCTCTAAATTCTGACAACACTCCGTCTTTGATTTAAGGAAGAGAATGGGAAAATGCACAAAAGAAAAAACTATTTAAAGACAGCAAGAGTCATGAGAGTTACAGGCACTTTGGCCAGTTTCCTGCCAGTTACAGATAGGACACTTTCACATAACACACTGTTGTGCTGACTAATGCATCACTGCGACAAACTGTCAAAATATGTTGATAGACCTTCACATTGTGAATAGGAACCTGTTTATTTTATTGCTAATCCTCCTACTGTAATTCAGTTTGATGGAATTGCATACGTCCTTCTGTCCCCATTGCATGGATTATCCAACAGGCAGATAAGGTCCCAGTCAAGGATGCTGTCTAGTTGGTGGAGGTGTTTTCAGGTCTGGATAAACAAAGCTGTTCATACTTTTGAGCACCAGGGTCTAAGCTCCCTCTCAAATCCCACAGAAGACAGGAACTTCACTAAGAGTTCAAACCTACACTAGCTAGGAAAGATTTAAGGGCAGAAAGGTGTAGGATAACAGACACCGTTGACCTTGCAAGAAAGGCAGAACAAAAATCCTGCCAAGGGCCTCAAAGTGGGGCTATAGGTAGCTAAAGAAAAAGAAGAGACTGTCACAGAAATAAGCAAACAGACAGGAGTGGAAACAAAACATGAAGGAAAAGATCAGCAACGTGTTTAGCATGTGCTTTTCCCCATGTGAACAGTTGCACACATACCAGGAAGATTGCTCAGCATCTTAAGTCTCTGCCTAGACCCCGCAAGACTTCACTACAGAAGCAGTAGTCTGTGTACTTGGGCAAGCCAGCGGAGGATTTCCTGCATAAGTTCTCCTTTTTCTCAGTTATTTTGATTAATTTGATTGCTCTTTACTGCAAAGTGCAGAGCTCTCAGGAAACCAGAAGTATATATGAAGTTCATCTTAGGCATGATGAATTCAAGCACCTTTTCTGCACCTGGATTAGTTTAAAAGGTCAGAGATAACTGCAAACCGTAGGTGGAGGGTACCTGTATCAAAAATCTTCTCTTACATATTTTATTTTGTGGCATGTGTATGTGAGCTTCCTCGCTGCTGTCTGTGATTCAGGTGGATCTCATGAGATCCTTAATAAAGCTATAGCAGTTTATTTTTCCAAATAAATATGTGATTCCTATCTTTTACTTAAATTTTGTTTAGTTTAAATATCTGAATGTTTTATGCCAAACAAGAGGAATCAATGGCTTGAGTCACAGTGGCTAACATGGGGCTGTTGGCAGCTAGAGCCCCCAGTTTAACCAGAAATCACTGCCAAGGAACAGACAGTGTTTGTTTCCAGACTCAGTTAAGTTGTCAGAATATTTTGTGTTATCATTTAGTCTGACAGCATTATCTCAAAGCGTTGACTCAGACCTGCCTCGGAGATATACTTTGGAACATCCTGATCGGTGAGCTAATTTCCTTCCCAGCCCTGCTGTGCAATTCAGAATCTCCCCTGGCAGGCATGC
>NW_010402453.1:5913-13446 GCF_000710305.1 Buceros rhinoceros silvestris | reverse complement strand
CTGCTTAGCCCCAGTTCAGCACAACCACAGAGCACGTGCTCCAGAGGAAGCAGCAGGCTCACAGGCTGTTCCTGCCCCTTCCCAAACACTCAACAGGACAGTGATCTGAACCAGGCCACCAACAGCCCTGCCGGAGCCAGCGCTACTCATACACACAGCCAAGCACAAGCTTAAGTGACAGTTCAAAATTTTGCAGGCTGAAATGCTCTGTCTGCCAGCACAGGTTTCTGGTTCTCCATTTTCTGTTTCCCTTAGAGTTATCTTCCGAAGAGGACGTCCTTGGTGTAGAACTGTCCCAGTGCAAGGCTGACATTCATAGCACTGCTGCTAAATCCTGTTTTCTTGCCCGGCTGCCTTGAACTCAGATTTTCAAACTAATTCCACAGAGAGCTTTGGCAATAAATCTCTATTGCAAGCAAAAATAAAACGCTTCATAGGCATATTGTAGACCATTCTTAACTTGGGTAACTTTGCACCAGCATCTTTATCTCCCTTCCCCACTACTCTTGTGACTAATATTTCAAAAAGTGACAACTTGGGAATGACTACAGAATGCTGAGTCACTCAACTGAGCCCAGGAAAGTCTGCTGCATTTCTTGACTTCTTCGTGCATGAGCATGGGCTCTGCTGGGCAAATCAACGTTATGCCCCTCACTGACACAGGATTTTACCACATCAAAGCTTGTGTCCAATCATGAGAACCCAGGGGAGCTGCTGTCTTTGGCATGAGCTTAGCTGATAAGCATTCCTCTAAACACTTCTTGCTACTGCACAGATTTTGGGACTGGGGAACCACCTTGTGACTGATCAGAATCAAAGATCACTTCTTTTGCAAGAAAGCAAAAACATGGCTGCAGGACTCGGTTTCCCCAGAAGCAACATGGGCTTATTGCTTACTGTTTGCCCCGTGTCTGTGCCCAGGTCCAGTCCACCCCAGCCTGTACAAACGCAGAATGAAGTTCCCCTGACCCTGAGGAGCCCATAACCCAAATCATACACAGGAAGACTATACCCAAAGAGGAGATAACACCCAGCATTTTTTTTACTCCCAGGAGTATTTTGCAGTTTTGGGTTTGCTGAACAAGACATTTACGAGAACTGAGTTTCAGGATTGCTGAACATTTTACCCTCAAAGAAAAAGGGAGTCTGGCGCTGCCTTTCTGCTTAGAGGGCTGGGGTGAGTAAGTGCTCTCATAATCTTCTGCAAGCCACTCAGAGACTTCAAATCCTGTTCCCTGACACCTGTGCAACCCTATCTGATGCCTACAGATAGTGGTAAGAGGACAACCCTCTCTGAGCATTAATACAGCACAATAAAACCTGTCTTCTAGAGCCACCAGTTAGTGTATTGCACTGATGCATTCCTATCAGCAACAGCAACGAGGAGGAAAAAAGAGGGATCAGAGCTGCTCTGCTGTCTACCACTCCACGACACTCTTTTGTAACACCACTTGCTGAGCGAGAGCCAAGGCCATAGGAACCTCAGCCTTCGTTTTAGAACTCCTGCCGTGTGGCAGACCCTGAATATTCATTACCTATTAAAAGCTTTGAAAGTGTAAATTCATCCCCCAATCAAGCAAACTGATTTATTCACACAGCTGAGTCACGCTCATTTACAGTCTTTGACCTAAATCTACAAATCCAGCATCAAAAAAAAGTTCTTTTTTAATTTTGGTAATATTAGATGAGCAATGGTGAATGTTTTAAAACTGCGTGTAGTGTTTCTTCCAAGCAGTGGCTGACACAAGCTCAGCACTGTACTAACCTGCCTCCCTTGCTGGTCCCAAGAAGTGGTGCAGATATTGCTTACATTTATCTGGCGCGTAGTGACCCATTTAATGGAGACTTCACACCACCTTCATGGGAATCATACCAGCTCTTTAATAAGAGCCTCTGAAGTGTCGAGCAGCAAATATCATGGAAACTTCACCTAAAGGAACAATATCTCCCTCATTAATAACAGAAAGCACAACAGCCAGTTCCGGCAGTGGGGAAGATTGCTCTGGTGAGAACTGTGTTACTGGGTCTAGCACCTCCTGAGCCTTTTCCTAGGGCCAAAGTAAAATTTTGATTGGCCTCTGCTGTACTTGGAAATGAAATCCCGTTTTCAAAAACGACTGGAGCTTTTCAGAGTTGCTGACTTTCAGCAGAATTAGAGAAATATGAAACACACTTTGGGGGTTTACATTTTAAATGCCATCAAAATTTAATCTTTCAATAGCTTCTCCTTTCCTCCCCATCTGATAGCCTATGACATTCCCTGAGTTCATCGCTCATATCCTGAGCTCCTGAAGGAAGAATGAGTTTTTGAAAGGTTAGTAAAGTTAATCCTGTGCTGAAATTGCCATCACAATCTAATTACAGTGCGCACTGAGCTCACATTTTGGTTCTAAAAATCCATTTCCATTCCAGGCTGGCAGCTTCCTCCTAGAAATCAGTTGTTGCATGTGAGTATTAAGATACACACACCTACATATTCAAACAGCGTAAACACCGATATCCTGTTTCACAGTGGCCTGTGTTTCACCTGTATTTCCTTTGCATTCATTCACTGCTGTCCATCTATTTGCAATCTGTTTGTTTGAAGAGAACATCCTTCTTTCCCCTTCCCTTTGGGATCCTGCTGCCCACTTCATTTTGAGAAACCACAGGCTGGTGGTGATGACGGCACCCAATCAGCATTACTGACAGCACATTCACCAACATTAAGCAGGCATAACGCCTAACAAACTGATTGTAAAATGGGAAAATTTCTATCAGTAGCAAGAGTGGGAGAGAAAATACAGGGAAAAAGGAGAAGTTCAAATTGAAATGGTATTGAATTAGTTAAATAGAAATACTATAATAAATAGAATTAGAGAAATACGTTCTGTGACTGGCACGCCTGCTATTCAGTGAATGACACAAGCTCCTAAAACACTGAGCTTTAGAGTAGTTATACAGTGCAAAAAGGGAAAGAAAGGTACCAGTGTACCAGCTCCATGAGGTCAGACCACACAGGCACCTTCAAAGGACTCCGAGAACACCCTTCTGGAGTCTCACTTCTTCATACAAAATCCCCCAAATAAAAGGTCAGTTCTGCGCCTTTGCCCCTGTAGAAGGTACCTCACAGGACGCTCGGCTTGTGGACTCAAGGACTGTCTCTGGTGAAGCCAACAACAGTGAATGCAAGTGTCCATCAGCCATCCTGTACCATACAGAAGCCTGGAAGGTAAACCTCGTATCTCGTTACAGAACAAAGTTAAAGAGGTGTGGAGGGGAAATCAGAGCCAATGTTTCATAGCTGTTATCCATGGCAACCTTTCCATGTGTAAAAAAGGTGTTTGAAATGTTGTCTCTTCACACTTCTTCCCCAAAATAGAGACACTCGCAATTTCTTGCTATGAGAGGAGAGTCTACACTCCTACTCTCTTCACCTTGTACTGTAAATCCAGGGAATCAGTGCTACAGAAGAGCACAACATCTACAAAATGCAAGCAATGGCAAGCACTGAATTAAAAGAAGTGCCACTGAAGAGAACGTATTGCTAAAGAGCCGCTGCAGCAGCCAACTGCAATAAACGCAAAGGTAGTTTATAACCACATTATTCCGCCAACCACCTGAAATGTTGTTTAAATCATTCATGTTTATAACCACTTAGACCAACTCCTCCAAAGCTTCCTTCCCTTCCAAACAGGTGCTAATTTGCTGTAACACAGCTAGGGCTAACTGACCGCCACCACTTAAACAGGAGCCACCCACCGAAGAAGCACAAGCAATGATGAGTCCAAAACTGAAGATGACCTTGAAGAAGGGAGAAATAAACTGAGAGAATGTAATAGTGAGGCCAGAACATCATTAATTACTTCAAATAGTCTCCAGCAAAAAACCACCACCCAGACAGAGCTGTGATGCTGCAGAAAGACAGCGGTGACTACAGTCTGTTCGTGATGTGTCCCTTGAGGCATCACTGATTCTCATGCACCCTGCAGCATGGTGCCCTCCTCCACCTCATATCATTCTGTGGTCCCAGGCAGCAGACTGAGAGCAGCAATTTGGCCTGGCATGTGCCAGTGCATATTCCGTGCCTAGCCCAAAGGAACAGCTGATACAGAAGACCACAACCTCTCCCAGCTGCTCCACCCGCTCAGGGAGCAGCAGGGTTCATTCGCACCAAGCACAAGCCAGAAGTACCAAGAGGATGCTTCCACACCCCAGGACTGTAAAATTCCTGAAAATGTATTTAGAATGCCATGAGGGAAAGAAAACTATTGCTGGGAAAATAAATGTAGCTCACAAGAGTTCTACCAACCTTACAAGAAAAATACTGTAAGGGAAATCGCATGGGCCTACGTACAAAAAACCCCTGTTCTATGCTTTGTACTTCTGGCAAGATGAAAGTAGTTTGTGAATATTTTACCTTTTCCTGAGGTTACCTGGGTGACTACCTAAATCAAGAAACAAAACCCCCAAAAGTGTAAGTTAATTACACCCCTACTTTTTCAAGGCAAAAATAATATGACAAACTCATCTGAAATTTTAGGATTTTTTTTCCACTCTTCACACACAAACCAGATTCGGAGTCTGTATATTACCTGCTAAAAGAAGAGAGGAAGAAAACATCAGCTGCAGCTGAGACACTGTTATACCGCTCTGTATTGCTGAGATGCTGACACACTCCGAGCCAACACTGCGTTCCTCAGCATTGATTAAATACATAATTAATTGCCCACATCCCACCATAACAATTTTATGTTGTGAACAGATATGTCTGGTGTCAGATATGTCTGACAACAGGAGGGAACACGCAGGTTTGAAATACGTTGCCAACCCCTATCGAGCATGCCTGTGGCAGGGTGCAGATACTCTGATTTGGAACAGCTTAGTCTGCGATGTTTTTTCATTATGGAGGAGGATTATCTGACAGAAACAATCCTGAAGACACCCATACAGAAAAGGAGAAATGCTATTCAACATTGCAGTTCATGTTAGACCAAAGCAGACACGCTGCTTCAGAGCACTCTCATCCATGTATTGTCTTTAGCCCTTGCAGCAGCACCCAGGTTCCCCCAGTAAAACCAGCAGGCCCTTGCAGCAGTTCTTTGGCACTGTTTTTCCCCAAGATACCCCTCTAACAACAAATGCAAAACACTTTTCCTTCTGTTCTACAAATCTACCCAAGCTGCTGACTCTGCTAACAAACATTTACTGCATCATGAGAACATCTATATTGACTTAAAGCTGCTGTGCACACACGTGAGGAAGTGAAGTTCAGGATCCAGTTGTGGTAATACAAGCCTCAGGCTGAATCCTCAAATAACACAAGCCTCAGGCTGAATCCTCAAATCAATGTCCTTGCTCTGAACAGCCCTTCCATCAGCCTCCGAAGTTGAGGGGTCTGTCTCAAAGCTGCTGCTCAACGCTGTCCCCGAGTACAGCTCTCCTGGACAGAATGAGTCCATCGAATCAGCACTCTTTGCCCAGTCACAACTGGAGTTGGTGGTGCGTGGATCCAGAAGAAAGCACGAGGTTATATAGCAATTGTCATGGAGGCTGCATAAAGCCTGAAATAGCACTGTAAAAATCATGCTCCCAGGAAATATATTCTTATGTGATACAAGGTGGAGTTGCTCCCATTCCAACACATCTGCTTTCATGACCCTCACAGTTAAAACAGGCTGGCCCAGCAGCCAACACGAGGCCATCCCAGCTTCACGAGGCTGTCAGCTAGCTGATGGCCACGTTAGATGCATCGCTGAACACGACAGCTGCCGTGGTGGCCAACCAACCCAGCAAGTGAAAATGTTCTTAAAACCCGAATGAAAGCAGCCACAACACCTAAATGGGTGACTACAGGCTCCCATCTTCTCCAAAAGCGGACGCAAAAGAGGTCCCTGCACCCTTAGCAGCCTTTCCCAGCTGTCTTTAACCCTCTTCCAACCAGTCTCTACTGTATTTTGACTGTATTTTACCACACCAATCCAGCACACAAGAGACTCCTGCAACAAAATTCTTCTAATGCAAGTCCTACAGCTTCCTACCGTTCCCAACATTGAACACCACCAAGAGAGGCGGCCTTAGCTTCACTAGCAGAGGATTCTGCACCACTTCACAGTGACAGAATATTGCACAAGCACAAAAGGGTAAGTGTCAACAATTACAAACGGTCTCTGTGTTGACACGTCCGTGGTGTTTCACTTTCTGAGTTACTCTTAGCTGCTGTATCCTAACACATATATCACATGGTTTAATCGGGGAAAATATTTTCAACTGACTGTATAGTCACTTACTACAAAATCAGTGAAATCACCAAGATTTTTCTTAAATCTATTAATATCATGCAAACATATGGACAAAGCTGTTTGTATCTGCTCATTTGTTTGGGTTTTTTATCAAGAGTGTCACTGGAAAATAGTATCCCATGTTCCAAAAGCCATCTGGATCCCATTGGTGAGGGTCAGTTCATCGGGAGGTGGTGGAGCACCTCCAGCATGCCTTCCCTGTCCCATTGCAAATCCTCACAATGAACCAGGCACTGAGGATGCCCAAAATGACCCAAGCCAAGGGAAAAATGCGACGCATGCTTTATGGGCAAATTTGCGGCAGGTGTACCAGAAATGCGCCCCAGTTCAGAACATCACAAAATACTGCCACAGGCTGAAGATCCCCTAAAGAGAAGGGCTCCTTGCAAGATTCCCATCCAAGGACTGCTTGCAGGAGTGCTGTCCCACGACCCTGCATCTCTGTTGGAGGCCAGTGTGACAGAGGGTGCTCTGGGGCAGCAAGGAACAGCTCTGTTCTCCAAAGAGCAGCCCTGAACTGGGAGGGGAAAAAAAGAAATCGGACAATGCAGATGTGTGTGCAATGTTACGGAACACTTGAGAACACACCTTTTGAGCACTGAAATGTAGACGACTGTAAAACTGACACCACTCTAGAGGAAAAAATTGGTTTGGTTGACACCTCTCATTCCGTGAGGCAAACAGCCTCTCCACTCCTGAACAGACAATTCCAGGACCCTTCCTCCTCATTTCAGGAAATCTAGTAGAGAAAAGTCTCTACCATTTCTAAGCTTTTCACTTGACCCCTTAAAACCATAACACTATACTCAAACCAAATTGTCAAAGCAGCTTTAAAATCTGAAGACGACATAGCAATTTTTCCAGGTCCGTGCCCTGTGCGTTGACCCGTCTCCCTTGCGGCATTTTTACCCCACAGTTCACTCCTGTCACTCACTCTGGGGCCGAACACACTGCAAAACTGAATTGAACACGCGGCTTAGGAGGGAGCCCTAGCAGCTTTGGTTTTAGCTGCACACAGAACGTGAAAGCAGCATTCATAGTTCTATCGAAACACCTGCATTCTCTCCCAGTGAGACCCTTCAATTATGACTTGAGTGAAAGGAACTGTGATGTATTACACAGTGCTTTGTTTACACTCGCACTGCTGTTGTAAAACCATAGGTTATAGTACTCACGATTGTGTCTGACGCTCTTTTATCATTCATGCACTTAATCACGCCCTGCACTGAGTTAACTACGTTCAGCATGCCGG
>NW_010402453.1:0-5885 GCF_000710305.1 Buceros rhinoceros silvestris | reverse complement strand
CTCTTGTATCATTCATGCACTTAATCCCGCCCTGCACTGAGTTAACTACGTTCAGCAGCCAGGTAGGTATTTATTCAGCAGCCTATGCAAGTACCTAGGTCCGAGACCATGTGTGTCTCCTGAAATACCGCATATTTTAAGAACTGTTGGAAGTTCATCTTAGCTCTTGAGCAGAAAGCCTGATTCAAAAATCAGCAGGGATTTAAAAATATTTGTGAATATTAGCATTAAAATCAGATAAAATTAATGGGAAAGTATATTGTCAGCTACACAGAGAATAAAAACAATCACATTTACTTATCTAAACGTTAAAAGGCAATTGATTTTTTTCCACTTTGTTGCTATCAAAGCACTGCTGCTGAACACGAGGCAATTGTGTTAAATCGTCGGTAACAATGCCATTTTGAAACCAAGAAAAAAGCTGTATTGGGGATCACCCCCACAAATACCATATGGCAATGGCTTGTTCCCCCTCCAAGTCTTACTCTCCCTTGCAGCAATTTTGTAAGTCATTTTTCAAAGCTTCATCATCTTAGAGGAATAAAGTCAGTAACGTGCTGATTTCAGAAATCTGAAATCCTCCCCAGGATTCACAAGAGCAAATTTCTGGAGAACATGCAGACACGTCACAGACAAAGAATACCGATTTAACAACTTCACAGCATGGATTGGATCGGGCATGGAGAGGGGGAAAGAGAGGGAAAAATTTACATCGAAAATATCCGATCTTGCTAGACAGCTGAATGCTTTAACCTCCCGCGTTACACACGCCACCTCCCATATTGTGCACAAAAGATGCAGGACTGTCTCCTATGCTTGATCCACATGCTGACTTCTCTCTTTACCTTTGCATTTAATGATCCAACATCACAGTATCAGTGTACCTGGACTAAATGCAAACACTGATGTAGTTGTAAAACAGTCACTTAAATATGAAGAATTGCTATCAAAATTGTTTGTCTTTATGCATTAAGAACTTATTATTTCAGATCACTGATCTGCATTGCAAAACAGAGCGACGATCAATTTCTAACTATACATATAGCCCCCTCAGAGCTCTTACCTTTGAAATGCAAACATATTACATAACGAATTAAACTGCTGAGCGCACAGCAAACCTACAGCTTCTCTCTTCATCACACTGCTGCAGAAAATATTGGATTAACAGTAAGTGCTAAGCACTTGCTTTAGGTCAGCTGTTTAGCAATACACGCTTAGTTTCAGGATATACGCAAAAGGCTATTTTAAACAGTCACTGCTAGTTTGTATTGAGTAAGGAAGGCTACGGTGACTGCGCTAATCCACACACTAAACACTCCACTGTGCCATTTCAGAACTGTGTTTTTTCCAAGTCACTGTGAATGCTATGAAATATCTGGGTCACTAACAAATATAGTTTTAAGGAGTCTACATGCGTGGCAGCCTTGCTGTTACCTCGAGAACACTATCACATACAAGCGCTCTTCGCATCCCCGTTACACCTAGGCAATTTCTTTTTCTTTTAGTAATTATCTCCAGGAAAAGCAGAGAAGAAAGAAGTCATAACTCTTTTCTGCCTCCATTACGAGCACAGCAGTATCGCTTGGTTACACCCTAATACTTTCCTTTCCATGTCTCAGTGACAAAGCCTCTTTTTCTCATGGCTGCAGGTAAGTCCAGAGCATACGGCACATTGGAAAGAAGGTATGAACTAGTCTCTGTCATCACGCACATTGATGGAACTTGCAGTGATTCCGTTAATTTCTGGGTGCAACTCCCAACTGCAACGCTGCAGCTGGGAGCCTGAAATTCACCCTGGAATTCAGAGCGGCCTCATTCAGAAAGACTCCATATTGTCATGCAGTGAAAGGCCACTCCTGCTCTTGACAGGGCACGCTACTTACGGAGTGGTTACGATAGAAGGGTGGTGTTTAGGACGTGACTCCATCAGGTGTCCCTGGGAGACACCTGAGAACAGGTCAAAATGGAGCATCAGGACTGTCATTAAACTAAGCCAGCAGCCACAGTCTACCACCTGGGCAGCACCTGAGCTTGATGCCTTTAATATCAGGCCAGAATGGGGGTGAATGGAAGTGACTGAAATTAGCAACAAACACCTCCCTTTTTCAGTAGTATCTTTTGGCCGGATAGTTTCATTTGTTCACGTGAAACACATGAACTTGTTTTCAGCTACTTCTGTTCTAGTAACCATCGACTTCCAGTGAATTACTATCCACTCACAAGGATAACTGGCGTTGACCTATAGATTTTATTAGCTGCTCAAGTTCCCTCTCACGTGTGACACTGCTTCAAGCCGATCTCACTGTGACAAGGATTACGGCGTAAGCGGTTTGCACACCTCCAAAGGTGTCCAAACGGATCTCAAAAAGAAGTCGGCAGCACATTCAGCATGCTTCACTTGTTGCTGAAAACTGAATGTAGAGTTTAAATAGAACGTGGCAAAATGAAACATCAACTGGCACTATCCTGAAATACACATTCACACCATGCTCTGCCAGAACTGGGGCCTGCCGAACATGTCGCTCGTGACGCTCCCAGACACTCGGCTGCTAGTGCAACTATCCTCCCAGTGACAGGGAACCAGATGGCGAGAGACTCCTGGCATTTTTCAATGTTATGTGAAGTGTTTCTTCAGCTAGTGCGTACATGCCATCCAGACAAGTCACTTTGGAAACAGCCCTTTATGTCTGTCTTCAGATTTCTCCTCAAATGGCAAACAGACTGTTCCACAGGAAAGCAAGAACCAAGCCTGCTGGTATCAGGCATCGAACCAAAAGACTCAGCTAGGAGTTTCTGTGGTCAGTGGAGATAAAGAAGCACCTCTTACCGATTTATTTCATCCTTGGCTCCTGTTATACCCTCTAAATGTTCAATTGCTCATCACTGACCATGGGAGAAGATTGATTTAGGCAACTCTGTGAAATGCCTACGGTCAGATGGGACAAAGAGACACTCGAAAGACAGCCTGGGCTGATGTTAATTCCAGCACCGTAGCAAGAATTCAGAGACACGACTCTGCTCCTGGCTCTGCCAAATTAACATGGCCAAGGCACTTCTTCCTCTAGCTGAACCACGTACTTTGCGGGGCAAAGCAAAAGTTCGCAAGCAAACTTGCTGGAAGTGCTTCCACAGAGCCAAACACCTCTCAGCTGTTAGGAGGCAATCGCTGTTCTGCTGCAGCAAACTCTCAGTGACTGCGTGGCAAGAAGAGGATTTCAGTGTGCATGGGACAGACAGAATGGAATGAGGTACAGAAGTGATGGTGTGGTCTTGAAGAAGAACAGAAAAGAATCGAGCTATTAGGAGCAGAGGCCTCAAAAGCCCGCCAGAAATAAAACAGAAAAGAATTTAACCAGAAATATTGAACTTTATTATATTTTGTCTGGGTAGATAAGCACTGCTTCGCTTGATCAGAAAGCTGCCGCCTTGCTGCAACATTTTGCCTTGGGGCCGCTTTCAGAGTTGTTATCTTGCAGGAATGGCAAATTTCAGCATGTTGACTACATGTACACACACACAAAAATAATAAATAAAAAGGAAGCAGAAAAAGAAAAGAGGCTAAACGCCCTACACAGCGCAAGCCACAAGCCCTACTGAAGTAAGTTAGTGTTAAGAATTTACAGACTCCAAACCTTGGATGGTGGTGGCTCCAAAGAGGTACAGGAAGAAAGCTGCGTGTGTCACACTGGCACAACGAAAGGGGCAGGTACTCTCTCATTTCACAAACATGACCCAGGGCTACTGTTGGTAAGAGTCAGAACCATTCAGGCCACAACGCTACAAAAAAAGATCCTCCCTGTGGCCAGATGAATTACGTAAACAGAAGGAGCAAATAATTTACACCAGGGCAAATCAATCTTTCACTGATGCCAGTGGAAAGATTTCTTTTGAACATAAAGGGAGCTGAGGTGGATCAGGCCCAGGAAGTGTTGTAGCATGTTCAAATGTATAATTAATTTTCAGTGGCAGTAAATATGTTCTAATGTGTTTAAGGGATCCTGCTCTCTAGCAGCATCCACGCAGCTGAATTCCTGAGATGCATTCCCGCACCGATGTTATTAGGTCCCTGTAGACACAAGGCTGAAAGCACTGTGTTATACGGGAGAACAGATTCTCACTGCCTCCAAACATCAGCTGTGATCCATCACACATAAAGTTCATTTTTAACCAGACTAGCTCACCTGCAGTGGTTGTCCCACAATAAATTTGCACTTGGAAAATAGATTCTGTATTTCCCTAGCAAGCCTCTTTTGACGATTTACAAATCCCATTTACTCAGCTGACACGCGCTCCTGTGAAGCCAAGGGACTGCTAGCCAGTGACTACTGCAGACACGGGGCAGCAAACCACAACAAGTTGTATTATAACCCTGACAGACACATAGATAAGACTTCTCTGTCCCAGTTTTGCAAATATGTTATGAACGCTGCCAGTCACAACTGAACAAAACACAACAGATGCATTTCTCGTCACTGGTAGACTCTTCCATGCCTGCCCAGTAAGCCAGCCCACCCTGGAATCTAGACACCACCACCGACAAGTGGTACTTTTCTACCGCCTTCATTGTGGAGATTTCTGATTTTCTCCTCCTTTCCATTTAAGCATTTTCCAACTGACATAGTCCAATTCACTCTAAGCTATGAGATCACCACCTGAATCCTCCTTTGCCTCTTACAGAACCTGCTCCCCTCTCACAACCTTACAGATTTCTAAGACCAAAAAGGATTGTTATGATCATCAATGACATCCTGATGCCAAACAGCTGCTGGGATTTAATCAGTCTTCCTCAATGCTGCAAGAGAAAGCCACTGATCTGCCTCCAAACAAACGCAGAAGTGCAAAAAAGCAATTCTGATGCAGTAAGGATTTAAAAATATTTCTTTTACTTTGTATAAAATTATACAACTTACCAAGAGACAAATAAAACCAGAAACCAATAAAACTCTCGACTATTACTCATTTCTCCTTATTTTGCCAGTTAAAAGAAGAAATTCCATCTTCTCATTAAGAAAATGTTTAACAGACCTGTGACTATCTGCAAGCAATAAGCCTTCTGTCTCCTGGTCTTCCGATTCCATTCACAAGCCGTGTTTCATTACCAGTGGTAAGCCAAAAGTAAGTAATTTGCTCTAACAATTACTGTGAATTCTCTCTGGTTTTGCTACCTCTTTGGTATCACTTTATAAACTACCGGTTTATTGGCTCCTCACATTAACTTGTTTTATTGTACTTTAAAAGGTCGGCTGATAGTGGTTTTCTGAAGTCCCAGCTCGACTCCCCCTCCCTGGCACCCAGAATTGTTGGGGCATATGGTGAAGCCCGGAACAGGGATCTGCAATACCCTGAGAGTTCTCTCGGGCAAAGCACGCGTCCCTCGCTCATTCCTTTCCTTGGAGCTGCAGCTCTTGATTGAATCACCTAAGGGAACTATTTCCAACCAAACGCCTGTCATTACCCTCGTAGACACTGGCCTGAATCCCACTCTCATTTACACACTGATGTCACAGATTTACAGTGGTCCCACTGACGCAGCTGCTCCAGCGAGACCAGACCAGTGGCGTGACTCCAGATATGCGCTGTGTCACTAAAAGGCTGGATGGAGTCCTCGCTTCCAGCCCATCACCCGGAGCTTTCAGGGTGCACCTGGGCTGGCGCTTCCCTGACTGCTGAGCAGCGCTTCACCCGTCCCCGGGCAGCCCCAGCCCGGCTGCGGCTCCTTGCGCCCGGGGCTGTGCTCCCAGTGCCCCACGGTGAGGACGCAGCTCGGCCAGGGCAGAGACAACTCACGCTGTCACCAGCATAAATACACCTGCCCGAAAGACTCTGCGACCCCCGAGCACCACCGGGGCAGCGAGGCAGGCCAGGCCGGCGGGTCTGGGCCGCCC
>NW_010402452.1:0-3778 GCF_000710305.1 Buceros rhinoceros silvestris | reverse complement strand
CAAAAGACAGGCCCTGCAGAAGCACCTGATAGACACCAGGCGCTACCCCTCCAGGGCTATCTGGTGCCTCAGGGTCAGATGACGCTCCAGGCTGGCTGGGAATGGCTTTTATAGGAGGGTTAAGTTTGGTCATGCTTACTCAGCAGCTAGTCACAGGCACTTACACTGTTGTCGTAAATAGGTGTTTCTGAACAAAAGGCTTTCCACACACCTGCAAACTGCTTCTCTGGGTATTCCAAAGAAATCTCATATCTCTCTGTGACAGTGCAAACACCCTGACTGCTTGCACAGAGATTGCACAAAAGACAGGCCCTGCAGAAGCACCTGATAGACACCAGGCGCTACCCCTCCAGGGCTATCTGGTGCCTCGGAGTCTAGACTCTGTTAGCTGCCTCCTGTCTGTGTGGACTGAAAACGACCAACAGCTCACACTCAACCAGGGTATAAACAGAGCCCTGTCAGAGAACTGTTTGGAGTTGGTTCTCCTCAGATCAGCAGGCCATGCAGTCAGGGACTCTCCCCTTGGTTTGGGACACTGGTTGAGTGTATCTCCCAAGATTGAGTGACCCTCACCCCAGCATTGGTGAGTGACCTTTTCGGTATTTTTAAGTGGGAGATTATCCCTTTGCATGAGTGAGGTGTGCACACTGTGATTTATCTTCTTTAAAGCATGTTCCTTAGTGTTCAGGAATCTGTTGTGCAGTAATACATTCCAACTGACATATGAACCTGTAATTAATTTGGTCAATTGAAGTGCCAGGCAAAATTTCATTGCAATAAATCCACTTTTTTTGGATAGCTGCTGCTGTCTGGTTTGTGGGTCCTCGACACTGACAGATCAGATGTAACAGCTGAGCACCAAACTGCTAGTCCTAGAGAGACCCATATGTTGATTTGAGTAAAATTCTCAAATCTAGGAGATACTCTCTATTTAACAAAGAAAATCTGGTTACTATACGTATTGAACATGGTGACCAATGCTTCTCTAGCACAAAGTCACAGAGCAGCAGAGGAGTTTCCATTGCCTCATAGCATAAAGGCAGAGATACAAATATGGGCGGCCTGGGTGACAACTCGACTGAAGATGTAGAGAATTTTAGTATTTTTATGAGATAAAGAATAGCCTAGTTATAGACCTTCTGATAATGCACGTATACGTAAGATACACTTTCTGATTTTTTTCAAGACCATATTTTAGTGCCTTTATGGTCAAATTGGGCGTAATTTGTGATGCTGCCTTCTTTTACTAAACTCAGAATGGTGTAATTTCAAATTGTTAAGAGCTTTATCAAGATATGTGTCCTGAATCACAAAATTTTCTTTTCTTATAATACTTGTCAAGCACTGGAAACAGAAAAATGCACCATAAAGGCTGGCCAGGCAGTGCTGGTGAAAATGAAAGGAACTGGGCCTTGTGCCCATCTGACAATATAGCATCAGTGGGGTTTAAAAAGCAATCTAACTTGGAGACTAAGGAGAAGAACACAAACATTGTCACCAGTCAAAAACTGACAGTTTTAAATTTCAGTTCCATAGTATCTGGAGCAAAAATAAAGCAGGTAAGCATTATCCTACAATATATCTGCCAAGAATGTAAACGAAATCAGTGAAAAAACTCACAAGTATAACAAGGTATGATTGAAGAAAAACAATTATATTGGACGAAAATGTTAAATTTTACAAAATACAAATGAAAAACAAAGAGAATAAAGGGAAAATGGTGACATTTAAGTAGTAATGTATAGTATTCTCAAATACCAGGCACAGTAGGAAGGACTTGGAGATAAGGAGGTCGGGGAGCACAGGAAATGGAATAGATATAGAGATGCCACCCTTTCACCACAGAAAAGTACCTCAGGGACTTGAAGTACTTTATCTCATAGATCCTGCTGAGCCAGAAGCAACAAAGACTAGGTAATTTCAAATAATAGTAAAGATGCAAAGTGTGGTTTAAGAGACCTCATAATGCACATTATGGTGGAGTGCTAAATTTACACTTAAAAAGTGCAAGTGGTAAAGGGGCAGCACAAATAGAAAGCAGGAGGAACAGAGAAATACTGATCCCCATCTCTCTGGACCTTAACTGCTCGTGATGGTCAAACCTCAACAGACCCTGAACCTCTGTCACTCTGAGAGGATTTTTACTTGTTTCATATCTCAAGAATTGTGTTTCCCAGTTCAGGTTTTCATGAGTATCTGTGGTTTTGCTTCATATTCTTTTAAAAATGTGGTGAGGTTATGTTTTGCTATTTCTTGCAACAGCTGTTCATTAGAAATCAGGAAAAAATATGTTATTCAAGCTAAATCATAGTCACCTGTCATATATTTATGGTGACTGAATAATACAGGCCTCTATGCCACACCTTCATAGATTTTCTCGTGGTATATCTTCAAAGACACAGCACTGACAATGAATCCCAGCAGGTAGGGTTGCGATGGACAACATAAAGAAAAGTAAAAAGTTTTTGGAATTATGTCAGCTGTACTGACTAGAATGACAGGGAATGCTTAGCTGCCCTTAAACTGAGCACTGGGTCTGGCTCCACACTCTCCTACCCCACCTCCAACAGACTGCCTCGCTTGTTTGATCCTATCCTCATCCAGATTCTAAATACAGGTTCGTTTCTGTTATATATATATATATACATACAAGTTCACATATACTCACAAGTACGGCAACCATTCTTAGCAGTCATCCTAACTGTGCTATACTTAGCCTTTGAAAGCTGAATTTGATTTCTTATTTCATAATAAGGAAAAAACCAAACACCTTTTCCAGGTTTACTGACTAATTATGAAATCATCAAGTCATTTATCAGTCATTGGGAAGTTCTTCAGGCATGCTGAAGCAGTATCCACGTACCTTCAGGGGAAAACTGATTTCTTAGTATAGCTGACAGGATTAGACAGCTAATGTTACTAAGGTTATGCTTTATTTACTGTTCAGACTAACCAGGTCTATGGAGGAAGTCAGAAATGTAATGAACCAGAAATCAATTTTAACAGAAACAGAACTGAAGCTACACAGACCTTTGTCCTTAAATATGTAAAGAACAGACTTTGTACATCTGAGCAAGGAGTGGGATTTGTAGCAGGTAAAATGATTTTGAGTGGGAATTCTAGCTCACTCATCCTTCACAACATCCAGATGTAAAGGAAGTGAATAGAAAGTAACTCATACTACCACAAGCTTTATTTCAATAATATGGCTGAATATTCTTAGACTTGATGCCTTAATGAGATGTCCTCTTTTTTCACAGAACCATATAGAATCACATGGTTGGAAGAGATCTTAAAGATCATCGAGTCCAACCATTCGCTCTGCACTGCCAGGGTCCCTAAACCATGTTTCTCATCATCACATCTACACGTCTTTAAACACCTCCAAGGACAGAGCATGATAATTCAGAGATCAGTTTAATTCCTACTGTCTGCACGTTACTTGGGTCTGTTAAACTATATTGTACAAAATACTATAAATTCATAAAGCCTATAATAAGAATGACCTACCAAAGACACCAGGAGAAGGACTAATTTAGTCTCTCCAAAATTCCAGGTAAAATTATCCTTTCACGTCATGAGGGATTTAAATTCTGCTACCAAGACACAATTGTCCATACAAAACGGTTTCAGGTTGTCTGTAATCCTATTTGACACTGTGTCTGGAACTGTCACCCTTTGAAGTTGCTCCAAGGGTCCTTTCAGGAACAATTCTAAATAATCTCAGCCCAGAGGTGGTCACTGTCACAGGTTGAAAAAGGGGGGGCTGTTTCCCACC
>NW_010402451.1:0-8394 GCF_000710305.1 Buceros rhinoceros silvestris | reverse complement strand
CCACCCCCTCCCCCACCCTACCCCCTGCATTGTTATGTGTTAAAGTACAGTGCTGTGCTGAATCTCTTTGAATCAATTGGAGGGAGATCATAAGTAGTGGCATGACAAACAAGCAATCTTCCTTCCAAGTACCTGTATTTAGGTACTTTAGGCTTAGCCCTAGAGTGAGAATTGATTTGCCTGGCATGTGAAATGGGCATGTAATAGCTAGATGTTGTTGTTTTTATTATTTCACCTTGGAGATGAAAAGTATGTTGGGATTTTAGACACATGAACAGTCTAAGAGAATGTACTAATGATGTAGGGAGAAAGCCTTAGCCATTACTCAGGGACAATTCATGATGCCAAGGGATAAAGAATTCAATCACATTACTGATACTTATATCTTCTTCAGCTAGCAACCTTTTCTTTTAAGTAGGAATTTTGATCCATGAGGAACCACAAGCAATTTCTTTGCTCTTGTTATGAATATAAATTAATAGAAAAGATATCTCTAATGACAGAAATGACAGATAAGTTTCAGTATTGCATTCTTTGCATTGACAGCATTGATTAAAATTTCTTTCCTGGAATTCATCCCTGGAAGATTATACTTCTTGCACATACTTCTGGTAAACATAATCAAACAATAATTAAATATTTCTAGCTGTGATGTTCATCAAAAAGAAGCATAGATAAAACATGTTTTTGGCAATTAGTAATTTGATTTCGTCCTTTCATAATTTGGTTCTGCCACCTGCACAGGCAGAAGCCAGGTTTAATCTTGAAGCAATTTTCCTGCACGGTACTTTGCACTGGGAGGAAAAGCATGAGGACAAGACCTTCTTTCATATAGATGAGAAGCCCAGAGAGAGAAATACCATTACACTGTACAAGGAAGACATACATGAATGTCACAGATTTAAACAGAAGCCTGCCTTGCATTTTAAAATCTTAGAAAAACAGAACTCATATGTGTAATATGAATCAAAGACAAAGCAAATCTTTAATTTAATAGCAGTTCAAAATTCCTGCAAAAATGGTAACATAATCTAGAAGAAAATTCTTACTGATCATGCTATTTACTGGGTTGAAATTTTACCTGTAAATTGAATGCCATGTAATCATACTGAGTCTGTCATTAAAAAAAATGAAGTAAAATCCCACTATACATGACAAGTTGACTCAAAGACTCCTAGGCTAGGTTACAGTGCTTTTCTTATTCTTTTTGACCAAACAAGAGAAACTGAACACCCACACTTCACTATTACATGAAATCTCTCATTGCTTTATTTAGAAGTTCCAAACCAAGGGTTAGAATTTGTGTTTGAATTGGCTGATGTGCTCTTGACATCATTGTTATTTTTAATTGAAAGTTGGGATTTTACTCTAGAGATAAAGGGGCCGATACTCACTAAAGGCAACAACTATTCATCATAGCCAGTGGTTCTCATTTAAATTCAGTACCAGCCTGAACCTTGAATATGTGTCATATTTTTTACTGATTTTCCAAAAAATATATTTCCACTTTTATTGTTTTTCTACTGGCAATTACTTTATATCCCACCTCAACCTTTACACCTTATCTGTGGTAAAGCAAGGAGGAACCCCATAAAATACGTCCAGAAGTATCTTTTGCATACAACACAAAGTTATCTTACAGAAAGATAGAAATGCTGTGCTAGTGAATTTTAAAGGGAAAAGCCCTTCTGCACAAAGGAAGATGGATATCTGAGATGGTTGTATTTTCAGAAAAACACATGAATGTATAAACATTTGCACTTTTATTTGTTTTTGTGTAACATACTTTTTAAAATCTTTTTCTGATTTTACAATTCTATGAAACTCGTATTTGCTTATTAGTATTTTGACTGCATGGTGATAGTAGTGAAAGGAGGGAAGATTTTAAATATTGCCATCTTTATGTGTTTTTCAGTGTATTTGAGAGTGATCATTTGGGGAGAACCGTGAACTAAGGGTTTTCCCAAATCCCTTTGCCTCCCACCTGTACTGCTGCCTGGATAGGTTTAGTCTGAAGCTGCCTGGAATTTAGTACCTTACTAAGTCTCTTGACTACTTTGCTCGTGTAGGCACCTGCAACATCCGGCTCGCTCTTTTGCTATATATGGCTTTGTGACACTCTCAATATATAATGTATCTCTGAGTAGAATTTAGTAATACGGCATTAGAAATGATAAAATTCTATGCTAGATACTGAGAATAAAACAAGAAAATTCTAAATAAAAGTGTTTCCCCATGGAACTTTGTAAATGAATCAAATTTCAAGTCTGTGGACCATTTTCCATTAATGTGGATGCATCTGCCCCCCTCCCCCAAATTTGCTTGTGAGGAAGAAACCTTTGTTTCTACATTTCTGCATCATTGAATTTTCCCCTTTTTTTTTGATTCAGGGGAAATCTTGTCTAGGAATGTAACATACTATTAGCTTTTTTTCTCAGAACTCTTTGGTTCCAGAGTGGGTAAATGCTGAGGGGAGTCTGGAAATTTGAAGTTAAGACATTACGTCCATCTGAACACTTAACTGGACTTTAGTTGTTACTGTAATCATACATTTGCAAAAGTAATTTGCCTTAATTTCAAAGACTGCTACCTGCGAAAATGCTCACCACTGTAGGAAGTTCAGATGATTCAAACTTAACCTCTTCCTCAATTTATTGTAATTTTATTTGAACATCTACATGTTGAGGGATCAGTCTAGATGTTCAGTGTGCTGAAAGAACTCCACATTGGAGAAAAAGTTTAGTTTACCTAGTCAAATAGTTAAAAGCATGCTGCAAAGTAAGTAAAAGAGTATCAATGTACAAAAGTTCCAGATAAATTATTATTTGACTGTCCAGCCCTGATAAATAGACATCCTGAATTTTTAAAACTGAATAAAATCTCTGTGAATTGAGTACATTTTGCCTTGAGGAACTTCAGTCAGTTTGAACCTGAAATGCAGTCCAGGGATGAATATTTAATTTCACTTTCCTGGTAAGTGGAGTTGAATCACTCTGCAAGTCTGTGGGTGACAGTTTCGAATTTCAGCTCAGGCAGACAATCATCAGAGAATAACATTAGAGCAAGGCAAAAAGTTGGTGACTCGCTAATGACATTTTAATATTACAGAGCAGTAGTAAAGAGATCTGCAGTCCCTTGTGAAGGCTTCTGTTGACATACTAATCAATATCATCATAACAAGCAGCATATGTAAAATCATACAAAGAGTTAGTGCCTGAGGATAATGGAGAAATGCATTCCTCACATTTCCTTGGATTGCAGCTTATGTTTTTTTCTCTATAAATGATTCAGAGCAGTACTATTTCAACGGGCAGCCCAGATAGATAAGAGCACTGAAGGCCCTGTGATTCACTCTTGGGACTTTCACAGCTGTGGTCAGAACTACTCACATTTATCTCAATCCCAAATTAGTTTTCTCTGGGTTATCTCCTTACCTCTTCTAGGGCTACTGTCAGATCAGAACATGGCTGACCACAATATTGCTGCAATTAGTATAGTAGAACCTGCTACCCAAGCACCAGTCTCCACTATCTTCACAAGCTGAACTTTTATTAACCACATCCAGGATCTAGAAAAGAAATTGATGCAAAGGAAAGAGACCTGTTACTCTGGGCAAAGGAAGAAAAGTAACAACAAATTAAATGGGGTTGAAGCAGAGTGAAAACATAATCACGGACCCATAGAATGGTTTGTGTTGGAAGGGAACTTTAAAGTTCATCTAGTCCAACCTCTCCAGCAGTAAGCAGGGGCATCTGCAACTAGATCAGTTTGCTCAGAGCCCTGTTCAACTTGACCTTGAATAGTTCCAGGATCGGACATCTACCACCGCTCTGGGTGACCTGTTCCATTGTTTCACCACCCTCATCATAAAATATTTCTTCCTTAATTCCAGGCTAAATCTACCATCTCTATTTTTTTCCGTCTTGTCCTATTGCAACAGGCCATACTAAAAAGTCTGCTCCTGTCTTTCTTATAAAGCCCCCTTTAAGAACTGGAAGGCCACATTAAAGTCTCCCTGGAGCCGCCTTTTCTCCACGCTAAACAACCCCAGCCTTTCTTCATAGGAGAGGTGCTCTAACACTTTGGCCCTGCTCTAAGAGATTCCTGTCCTTTTTGCACCGAGGACTCCAGAGCTGGACACAGTACTCCAGGTGGGGTCTCACCAGCACAGAGTAGAGGGGCAGAATCTCCTCCATTGACTTGCTGGCCATGCTTCTTTTGGTGCAGCCCAGGGTATGGCTGGCCATCTCGGCTGCAAGCACACATTGCCAGATCATGTCCAGCCTTTCATCAACTAGTACCCTTATTTAAAACATTGAAAATTCTGAATTATACATTTAAAATTCATTTAGAAATGCATCTTTGTGTAGTTTCAGGTTAGAATCTCACTTATTGCCTGCTTAGCTCCATTTGGTTTCACAAATTATAGCTTGCCTGAATACAGATATTTGCATATAGACATTTCTGTGTGTGTGTGTGTGTGTGTGTGTGTTGGAGGGTAAGCTTATGTGCATTTTTTTATATATTTTCCTGTTAGATTTCTAATAAAAAGAATTACTTTATCATTTGGATTTCAGAAATTAGTAGGAGGAATGAAATAGAGGATTAAACAACAGAAAGTAAAAAAGGGCAATCTGGTATTTAAAATAGTGAGCCTCATACTAATTCATAGTGGTTCATATTAGTTTGCTTCATTATCATATGAAAAAAAAAAAAACAAACCCAGTGGTAGGAATATATACATGGGAGATGGAGCATCATCACTCTTTCACTACTTTGAAGGGTAGTAAAATGTGCTAATTTTTATCAAATTGATTCTAATATATTTATTCCTGTAACCTACTGAGATCAGTGGATCTCCCCCAAACCTAAATATAAAGTGTTTTGCTGGATATGGTCCTAATCACTTAGCAGAGTCTTTGCAGTTATAGAAACAGAAATAGTCACTTTGCTTGAAATCAGTGAAAAAAACTAAAAAAAACAAAACCAAAAACAAAACAAGCCTGCCCCTGCCCCAAATTCTCCTTGTAATTTTAAAACATTTTTTGAATAATTTTTGGTTTGACATAGTCATACAGAGGAGGTTCCTAATATGTGGATTAAAAGATCATTTGCTGGCTTACCCAATGATAAGGTGGCTTCCTAATTAACATGCCAAATGTTGATGACTGTCAATAGACTAGATCTTGTGTGCTTCAGAACAAGGGAGAATGCATGTTAACCCAAAAGGTAAACAAAGCAGAAATTAAATGCTGCTGTTAATTTTAATACATTTTAACAAACTTAAGAGCAGTCTTCAGTTTACAACATCCTTTTTATATTTTGAAAAAGATTCAACATAGCATTAGTTTAAGTCTAGCACAAAGGTGAATATATAAGTAAATCTAGGGAGGCTTTTAAATATTATCGATGATGTGATTCCGTTTGATACTTCTTACCAAATCCCATTGGTCAGTTTTGTACTTCAGAAAGTCAAGTTTTCTCTTAATAAATGCATTGAGTTCATGCTCTATGTTACCTCTTTGAAGCGTAAGTGCCTAAATAAAGAAAACAAAATGGAATATTATTTTTGCCAAAGGGATGAAGGAAGGCAGAGTTTTCTTGATGTGGTAATAATTAAACAGTCACCAAAGGGTGAATATTATTTGAACTGAAGTGAACATATTAAAATATTGGTAATATATCCTTGAAATATGTACTGCGGGGACATTAGTAAAATATAATTTTAAAAATAATTAGGAAAAGATAATTATTTAGACTTTTGATCTTCAGTGTGTTTCTACACATTTTCTTCTGATAAGGCATAACTTAAAGGAGCTTTAAACATTATATACCTTCAGAAACTTTTTTGCTGTCAGAAAACTTGCATTAATATTAACACTTTCTGGGTTCCTACAGTTGCAATTGGAAATTCAGCATTCAGGTCTCCTTCGCTTTCAGATTAAAAAGTACATGCTATTAGGCTTTTTCCTTTCAATTTCTTCCTTTTGTTTTACTTTCTCACTTTATTTCCTTTTATTTTCTAGTCAGGTACATTTCTTTTCCACACACAATGTAAACCAACTCAACAACATAGAAATTTGTTCCCATTTCCTCATAATTTGTCTTGTTGGATTGCTTGAAAATAGCTTTTTGAGCTTCTGCCATGATGTATTTGGGGATCAAATCCAAGTTTTGTGTGTGTCAGACAAATCTCTACCATTTCAGAGGCTGTGGGTTTGTAGTTGACGAGGGAATGGCTGCAAGTGGTTTTTTTAGCTTTACATTTATGTTAATCTGTCTTCTTAAGGTTTTTAGCTTTTATTGATAAAATGCTGTTGTGCTCCAGTGAACGCAGTATGTTTATGTTGTGTTAGGAACTGAAATATTTAAGCATATTTCAAAACCAAATTAATAGTGAAAATATCATCCCTGCATTAGCAGGGCAGTTTGACTAGACAATCTCCAGGCATCCCTTCCAACCCCTACCATTGTGTAATTCTGTGATCCAGGTACTTGTTGTGATCTCATCCCATTAAAACTACTGATGTATTATTTCTCACTGATTTCAGTTGAAGAATACAGGCCACGATTATTGTTTTGATCTGTACTTTTTCACAAGAAAGGATGGATCAGCAGTGTGAAACAGGCAGATCTTGTGCATAAAAAAAACAGGCAGAAAAAATAAGCTTATGTAAGTGGGAGTATCGCCAGAAAACGGTATTTTATTCTTAGGTAGTCAGTTTAATTGAACCTTATTTTTCCATCCAAGAAAAGTAAATTGGATATCTACATATTATGTTTGCATTATATCAAAACATATATGTGTATATATATGAGTGCATTTATTTCAGCTATAACTATTTTGCTTTCACCAAATACCCAAGTACACCCATGATTACCCTGAATATTTTCTCTAATCTGGATGATACTGCTATCAAGTAGCATTTTGAAAAAAAAAAAAAAAGATCTTATTGTAAAAACAATGTTACCCTTTATTCCTCATAGTTCAGGAGTCTATTACATGGAATATGACTAGCAGTACCCGGAGTATGTCTTAAAACATACTAAATTTTATTTGTAGTTTTCTTTAAGCAAAGAATGTGCATTTCCTCACTAAAACTGGAAGCAAGAATAATTTGTGCCACATTATGTTAAACAGTTAATGATTTTAATTTTGCATGCATCTGTTATCATTAAACTGAGCTGAATTAAAAATTACAGGAAAGAAATAATTATCTAAAAGCTCAGGTAAAGATTCTGAAGAATTTTTTGTGGCTTTCTGAAGAAGATTCTCAGTCCATGCTATGTGTTAATTTAACAATTTTAGCTAGAGTCTGGTATCAGTTACAATATAGAGCATATGTAAAATAAATATTCCGTAGATTTGCATTGTTTGTATGGAATGCTGCTTCTTGTCAGAATGAGAAAGTTGTGAATCTACCATGCAAAGCTGTGGATTATATAGCTATAAACAAATTCCTAGCAGCTTCTCTCCCAGTTTTGGTTGATTTAAAGACATTTCTGAAGTGCAAAATAACCGGTCTGATCCTGTAGTTACCTTGAGGTTTTGCATGTCTGTAAGTGCCCTGAGTTACCATGAGCCCTGCAGCAAGCATTGCCGTGCTCTGTAGTTACTATGTTCTGCTTGACGGCTGGCCAGTCGTGTTGGGAAAAGGAAAGGAAATGAAAATCTGTTGTGCACCACGGGAGGTGGACAGCTCGTTTCCATAGTCTCTTGACCTCCCAATCTGATCCTGTGTTTTCAGCCTTTTCAGAGCAGTTTATGTTTGCAAGGCATTTGCATGGCTGGCCTCCTGCAGAGCATCTATCCCTGGTTTCCGATCTGGATGTGTTCTGCTCGTTTGAGTGCTAAACATTTTAAAATTTACTAATTCCGACAAGCAACTGGTGTCATTATGATGGAAAGTATATTTTTAAAACTATTAAGTACTTACTGTATGTATATCCTATATTTCACTTATCATTTGACAGCAGAGTAATTGCAAAATGAACATTTAGATTGGATTGCAGACACCATAAACTGGAACAGCTGTGGGTGCAAAGAAAGACAGGCTTGGGGATCCATGCTTTGCAGAATGTTAAAATAAAAATCAGGTTTGCCAGACTGACAGAATGCAATGGTACTTTCTTGTTAAACCTCCACACCTGACCTTTTATAGCACTTGCTATATGACACATTAATTCCTGAGACGGGTGAGTGAAATCACCTTTTGGAATATGAGCTGGAATATGTGCAATTCATTGACTGTTGAGTAGAGTGCATAGTAGCTCTTATCCCACCCTACATCCTTTAATTAAGTTTCTAAAAAAAGGTGTTGGTTAGATGAATTATTTAAGTACAAGCAAGTATTTTGATGGATCAGAAGCACAAATATTTATTAATTATATTTT
>NW_010402450.1:565-778 GCF_000710305.1 Buceros rhinoceros silvestris | reverse complement strand
ATGGTGGGGCTGGGGAGGGGGCCGTGGCGCGGGACACTCACCCGGGTACCCCACGGAGGGATGCAGCAGGTCCATGGCGGGGCCCGTCAGCCCCAGCCCGTTCATGCCGTAAGGGGGCTGTTTGAGGTAAGACATCATGCTAAAAGCCGGGCAGGTTTCCTCCAAAGTCTCGCAGAAAAAAAAAAAAAAAAAAAAAACGAAATTCAAATTGGG
>NW_010402450.1:0-234 GCF_000710305.1 Buceros rhinoceros silvestris | reverse complement strand
GTTTTCCGTTCCGTCCCGCCGTCACCACCGGTCCTCAAGCGATCGCAGGCAAAGAGAGAGGGAAAAAAAAAAGAAAGAAAAAAAGAAAAAATAATTTAAAACAACAACGAGGATCGGGAGGTGTGGGGGGGAAAAAGGCAGATTTCTTCCTCGCGCAGAGGCGAGGCTGGAGTGCCTGGGGAGAGAGCGGAGAGAGGCGAGTTAGGGGTCCGGCTGCCCCGCGTCCTGCCGAGG
>NW_010402449.1:0-281 GCF_000710305.1 Buceros rhinoceros silvestris | reverse complement strand
GGGGCATCCGCTGCTGCTATGGATGAACCCTGTTAAAAACAAACTCCCACGTTTTAGCCTCTTCCTGCACACAGCAGCTTTGAAGGAATGAGCGTTCTCCCTCCTCCTGCCTTTGCTGGCCTTGAATTTGCTGCTCTCTTGGGTGCTGAGCAAAAGCTGCCCTTCTGCAGCGCTTAGGCCACCCAAAGGGAGTGGGGTCTCCTGCACAGCTTACAGCTGCCTGCAAGTCTGCCAGAAAGGCCTGGCTTCCTCCACCCCATCCGCCGGAGCCCTTGTGCTGC
>NW_010402448.1:9151-17002 GCF_000710305.1 Buceros rhinoceros silvestris | reverse complement strand
ATATAAAATTATAATTAAAAGGCACGTGTCTGTTCAAGTGGGGGTGTAGTGTATTTAGTCAGATGTTGCAGCAAATTTGGAAGACTGAATATAAATTAACTCCAGAGAATTATTTTCATAAGTCCCAGAATATGTATTTATTATTAGGAGATATGCTAGTATAGAATAAATTCCGATACTGGTACATTTTAATCATAACTTATAGTGGAATCTTTACGTATAGGGATCTATTTTTAAAAAATAGTGCTTCAGAGTATATGACAATCTGGTTTATCTAGCACAGTTTTATCTTGAAGGCTTTATTTTAACAACCTCAAAAAGGAAAAGTTTTCTTCCTAAGATTACACAAGTAGAAAAATATGAATTCTGCATTTTTTATCTCAATAAGACTTCCTCTAATTCAAAATACAGGATGCATTAGACATGTTCAAAGAAAACTGCTCTCTAAAGGCAGCAGGTAATGAGGAGATTCCATCTCCATTTTCTACTGTTCATACTTCACTGAATATGCTGAAAAAATGATCTCATCAAATTTGAGGAGGTGTATTAGGTTTTAATGACCGCCTTTTAAAACAATCGTGAAGAATAGACACTTTCCTTTCTAAACATTTGCACAATGAACTGATTCACCAGAGTACCTCTGGTCAATTATTTTGTATTCTGCTATCCACAAAAGAGCAAGCCATTTTAAGGAGTAGAGAATATATTAATGTTTTCACGGGAAATAGATAAGAAGAGAAAGTATTTTTAGTAGTATATTCCTTTTCTAGGCTAATTAATCTGGTTTGAGCAATCTACTTACGTAAGTAGGAGGCAGCTAATGAAGCAGAAAGTGCAAGTTTGGTAACAGGCATCCATTTGTCAAAAGCAACATCTCATCTTTGAAAGAAGGACTGATTTTTAAAGCTGACAGGATGGTCAGCCCTGAGCCCTCTAAGTGAAATACATGAAATTGGAAATAAATCCATAGTTTACTGAAATAAAGTGTCCCAATCTCTGGAAACCTGACCTTACTGCTTTCTACATTTCAACCACTCTGAAAACTTCCAGTTTAAGGAGAGCAAACCAGAACCACTTGCTGGTTTATTAAGGAATGGAAATATCTGTAGCTTATTGCCCAATTTACCATGTAACAGGATTAATGTATATTTTTGTACTGCATAATGTTGACATAGACAAAAATAGTTTAGAGATGTGTTTATTAGGACTTGAGGAAAACCTCTGAAAATACGAGCAGCATCTGCCTTCAAGGGATGGGTGTATTATAGTCACAAAAATTACGTATGTTCAAGTAAATAGACAAAAATCAGGTCTCACATAAGCTCCTCACTTAAAAGATCTTTAAGCTTTCCTGAATTTCTGTACGTAATTCTATTATCACCATGAAAAGAAGCATCAATGCTATCTGTATTCAGAAAGTTTCATGTCTCCTGTGTAAGTACAGTGAGCACATACACACCTCCAACAAGGCAACTGTTTAAGATAATGTGCAATTGACCAAATAGGTACAAAAAGTACTATGAATTTTATAAGAAAGAAATACTTAGCTACCGTGTACTTTTAAATGTGCTCTCCTACATTACAGATATAATTTATTGTTTATCAAATAATTTATCCTTCACTACAGCTGAAATGTAAGAACGATTAGGGTGTTGAAGTTTTGAGAAGGGATTTTGAGACAAATGAACCCATGTATCTGACCTCTCAGCTACCTGCAACTTACACTGCCGTACGTCTTGCAAATTTAAAATAGTAAAAAAGATTAATTACTCAAAACCAAGATGTATGGATAAAGAGAGCCTCTGCCATCCTACATGTATTAAATGTCGGGGAAGAAAGAAGGTAGAAAATACTGACTAGGACAGCTGATTCTCAATACTTTTGCAAATACTGAACAATGAAGGTGATTTCTGTAGTGTCAACATGGCACCTTCCCCACCATTTTTCATTTAAAAGTGTGTCCCTGTAGCCACAAAGTTCTAAACAAAAGCAAGGGAGATTTTTACCTAAACACAAGAATAACATTTTTTTCCCTTAGTTTCCATATCTGATGGCTCCACTGGTCTATGTCTTAAACTACTTAATTTCTGTCTTAACACTATAGAATTATTCAGACACTAAAAAGTGATATCCAAAACACGAGGCAACCTTAGTCATACAATTACTAATAGACTCCAGGTACTGTCCGGAAAAATTCCTGAAGAAACATACTAATTATTTGTCCTTGATTTTATAGCTTTTATTCTTCTTTAGTTTTGAAAGGGTTTATGAATAAATCGTTTTCGCTCTCTGTTGTGAAACATAGTTTTCTTTAAACTGGATTTTCTTCTGTGATACAATAAATGGATTCTGAAAAAGTCATGCATGTGAGACTTCACCTTTAAACTTCTTTGTAAAATGATTGCAGATTAAATTTTGAGGGTTTTGGGATGAGTGGTAACTAATTAATTAGTGTAAGTATTGTATTTGGATGCACTGCAAAGTAATATCTGTCAATGACATGTTTTGATTTGTTTGTCCGATGGCAGTATATTTGGCATCAATAAGATTTTCAGCTCAATGTGTTCCAGAAATAGAATTTAGTGAAAATATACATTTTCAAAACGGATCGATCATCTTAAATTAATTTCTTCAACAAATATTGAATGCCAAAAATTTCCTTACCCTGTTCATGCTTTTGTTGACTTTTAATTTAGTAATGTCTGAGATCTCTTTATTACAAAAATAATAAATGATTGAACTTTGAGAACTTGCAAAATTTGCTATCAATAGTGCAGTGTGGAAAGGCAATCACTCTGACACAAAAGCAGGTGAGCTATAGTGGCATGATACTATGGAAAAAGGGTCAAAAGAGCTGAAAGATCAGAAGAATATTTCAGACAACTCCATTCCTGAGCCTCCTATAATGTTTTCTTAGTTAAATAATACAGTATTAAATAACAATCTATTTAAAGATTTCTGTTCCTACATTAAGGAAAATAAAATCAACTAAAACAAAATCTAAAAATTTATTCCCTCTTTTTTTGAAACATGTAATGACAGTTTCCTAAAACTGTGAAGAGATATATAGTTGAATGAAGAACAATGAAATATTTATAGTTCCTCATGAGTCATAGTTTTTTGTGACTAAAATGTCAATAAAAATTTTTCCCAAAGGGGACATAAGGGTAAATATTCTGAAAAGTGCATCTTTCCCCAAAACCCTCAGAATTTCTATTAGGACTAAAAAATAACATTCTTTTGGAAAAATTAAAAACAATCTAATAAGACTTGATAATGCAAATCAAATAACTTCTTCATCTTTTCAACTTTTACTTCTGTGTTCTGCCAGGGTGAGTTTCATTTACAGGTGCTGCAACATAGCCTGGAACCTCTGTCATCGTATACCCTGTACTGGACACTTAATGCTGCAGCAGGTACAACACCAGGGATATCATGCAGAACACCAAGTGATGTAATTTTCTTTTACCGCTTTCTCAGCAGAAAGGATAGTGCTCACTTCTTCTGTAGCTGCTTTTATTTATCAGAAATGACTGCTTATGCAATTAGATTTTCCCATTGTATTTTCCCTAGGAGCAGGACCAGATATAATCTATGTAAGAAATCAGCCATTATATTAACTAATCGTAGCAGCTAGGACATTTTTCCTTACCACAATGTAAATGATCCAGACTAAAGTTTCATCACATATATAGAATAACCTCCAAATGCCACCAAGCTAAGCTATGTTGTTCTTGTGCACTGTTTCCTTAAGGCAAGTTCTATTCTACTGTCTTCTAAATAAGCAGGGATGCATGGACTGCAGAGATTTTCCATTTATTATTGCCTGTTTCTCGTGTCTTGATTCTAGCACATTGTTGACCAATGTCATGTCGTTTCC
Organism: Buceros rhinoceros silvestris; assembly: GCF_000710305.1. Classification (NCBI taxonomy): domain Eukaryota; kingdom Metazoa; phylum Chordata; class Aves; order Bucerotiformes; family Bucerotidae; genus Buceros; species Buceros rhinoceros. Next base: position 13,122 of record NW_010402448.1, on the reverse strand, counting down.
TCATCCTGTATGGCAAATGTTTTCAGTTTTTCCACTGACAGAAAGTGTTAGGTAGTTCATTTTAGAGATTGATAGGAAAGATATTTTATTATTTAGGCATAGTTGTGAACAAAAATATTTCATTGGGTTCATAATCAGAATAAATCACAGTAGAATTTTACAGGAGAAATGTCTACTCGCAGAGAAGTGAGCAGGATTAACCTTTTTTCCATTTATAATATCAGTGAAAGACGTGACAGTAAAAGAAGAATAAATAAGTTATTCCTTCTTACAGACAACCAAACCACAGATTAGAGACTAAGTGCCAGCTCTCAGAATTTCCTTCTTCAACAGCTAATATTAATGGCTAAAGTAAAACTTTTAAAGAAAGCAATCTTCTTTATGCTTTGCTTTCAAACAAGAAGCTAACCACTACAACCTATGTATCAAGGTTGCGCTATGGTTTTACTAACATGAGGAAGACTGAACCATTCTTCTCCCTTCTCAACGAAAGGATGTCAGTAGTTTCAAATATATGGTTATTTAAACATCAAAAAGTATCGATCAACTAAAGCAAATCAAAAGAAGTAAATTAATGTAAATAGCAAAGAGATCAAATGTGCTTTCATGTCTATCTGTCCCTGTTTCTCTCCTTGTCTAGTTTTGAAGGAAGAAAGAGAAAACTATTTCTATTGCTTCTGTCTGCAATAATGAAACAGGGATACTAGAAAGCAAGTTGGATTGTCTCAGTCCAAACAAAAGGGCTTTTCAACATACTGAGAAGAAACCATCCATTATGTTTTGCAACTTACAATGACAAGCTTCCCTAAGGAATAAATCTTGCGTGTTCATGCAAAAGCTCTATGACCTTCTCCACACAGAAGACACAAAACTGGACAGTTCTACTGAAGCTAATTCTGGATCATTGGCTTAATTTTTTGGTTCCCAAGAGCTGTTTTCCAAACACTTCCGTAAAGCAAAACAAGGTGTATAAAAGATTATTAGATAACCAAGGGATTAACTTAAATAGTAGTATTTTCTGAAGGATAAGCACATTGACCAATTATGCAGTTTAATGAATCTGCCACTTTGCATCAGCAGTATTTTCTAAATGAAGTCGTATTCAGTATAAAAGCTTTATTATTATTCAGAACACTTCTCAGCTACAGCTGTAAGATTTGATTAAATCAGTATGTTCCTACTAGGAACAGCTTGCTGAAGGAAAGCAGTGTGAAAACACATGCAACGTTCACAGTGCAGGAGAAACAAAACGCCAGGCTGAATTCCTCTGATAAAGTCAGGTTTGTACTAAACTCTACCTTCCTGAGACTTTATTACAGCAAAGTTTTTCACGACTGTAAACTGTTAAAGCTAGAAAAATGAACCTAGGTGTTTGAGATTACTGTGCATATAGTCCTGCAATAGCATTTCTGGCTATTTTTACTCTTGCGTGCCAAAGCACGTAAGGTGATATAAAATTAAAACAACATGATACACAACAAATCAGATGTCATGGAATCACAAAACGGTTGAAGATAGAAGAGACTTCTAGAGGTCATCTTGCTCAAAATCCCTGCTCAAGCAGGGCCTTTTGGAACAGATTGCCCAGTACAGACAGTTACTGGGTCTCTCCAAGGAGGAATCCTCCACAACCTTCCTGAGCAACGTCAGCCAGTGCTCAGTCACCCTCACAAAGAAAAAGTGTTTCTTGATGTTCAGAGGAAACCTCCTGCATTTCCATTTGTGCCCATTACCTCTGATCCTGTCACTGGCTGAAGCTGGAAAGAGCCTGACTCTGTCTTCTTTGCATCCTTCCTTCAGATATTTGTAGATATTTATGAGACTCCTCCCAAGCCTTCTCAAGGCTAAACAGTCCCAGCTTGCTCAGCCTTTCCTCACACAAGAGATGTCCCAGGTCATTCATCATCTTCGTGGCCCTTTGCTGCACTCTCTCCAATACATCCATGTCCCCTTACATTGGGGAGCCCAGAACTGGACACAGCACTCTAAGCGTGACCTCACCACTGCTGAGGAGAAGAATCACCTGCCTCCACTTACTGGCAATACTCTGCAAAAGGTCAATGATCATTTGTAACAGTAAAAGGACAAAAATTAAGCATGAATTTAGTATGAAGATGCAACAGTTTCAATAAGCACTCTTAAAATTGTATTTTGCTCTGCAGAAGTTCTCTTATCATTTATGTCACACATGTTGGGAAGGCACAGTTTCTGGCATTTACTGTACAAAATAGACTTTCAGGAAAGGTGCAGGTCAACAGGAACTACATTGTGTATTCCTAAAAGATTTGCAAGAGTTACAATTTTGCTTAAGAATGGCCTACTGAAGTACTCTTCTAGTATGGCTTAGAGTCTCCTCCAAAACGGCTATGTATTTTTCCAGTCACAATGCAGGTGCTTTTATGAAACTGAACTATATCCTTTTCATGTTCAGTATAAAGGATCCAAAGTTTTGCACACCACTTTTGTGACTCCTCTATTTTACCGTTAAGTTGCCTTACCCACAAGAAAGTAAATTCAAACACAAAGGAAATAAGGGACGGACATTACAAATGTCTGATGATTTTATATATATATAAAAATCTTTATATAAAACCTTACAAGAAACACCACATACGTAGGCAAGTATGTATCTGGAATTCTTTCTTTTTTCCAGAAAACTGATATGATTCAATAGTAAGATAAATTATACATCAGATAATCACTTATTGATTAGTATTTCCAAAGACCCCATGAACGATAAAAGGTTTATAACGTTACTAATGAACAGAGATTACTGAGCTCTGGGAAGTTAACCCACGGTAACAGCACAAGTATTAATGAGAATAGATGCTTATCACTTCCCTGCACCAGAATTAGAGCAAGAGGGTTCTGCCTCAGGAAAAGGAGCTCTTTGGAAATCAGTTTGTGATGCAGAATGACACTTTGGCATGGCCGGCTGATGCAATGGGAGGAGCAGAGCTACTCAAATGCACTACACACATCATTTGACGTCATGGTTCTATAAATGCCTCTACCGTGTTCCTCAGGACATATTATCTGGAGCATTATAAATTCAATAAAGTCAATTAACGTGAGCTATTTCTAGGTAGATTGCTCTTAAAAATCATAGATTTAATTCTCATATGAACTAACATCTACTTTTCCAGATCATGATCTTTTTTGTATCAGAGATAAATAACAGAATCTGACGCAAACCAGGGAGTTAGTATTCTATTTATACATTCAAGTCTAATTTAAAAAAATGTAGCCTCCAGCAACTCTCCTGTCACTACAATCAATGAAAGTGACAGCCTTGGAACTGCAAACTGTTTCCTCAGTCACCGCTGCTACTGCAATATTTATGAATTGCTTTCCTCATAATAATTTAACTGCTACTGTTATTACAGAGACTACAGGGCAAGAGCATGTCTAATACCAGTTATCATAGTTAATACACAAAACTGTTTATCAAATGCACTATACGCATGTGAAAACTATTGGTGATCATAAATAATCACTGTCTCCAAAAACCCGTCTATTAACAGAACATCTTAATTGCCCTTGAGTTATAAAACATATAGGCTATTTTGAAAGTATATTACCACAATGGATTAAAACGTAGCCTACATGCATGTATACATGCGAGCATATATATATATTTCTTCTATCATCTAAAGGTCCATGCCATCTTCAAGCTAAAACTGTTCCACAGTCCTCTCTAATTAAGAAGGATATGTGCAAAGTTGTCTCCCCACTTTATGGGTTAGAACAAATCAGAAGGAAAGCAATGCTCCATGTCATAAACACGACATTTGCATTAACTCCACAATACCATTTAGCAGTTAGGGCTGCCTCCCAGGAAGGACTCAGTTGCCTTCAAGGCCAGGGATGCAAATCCTAAACGCTCATGTCTGGTCCTTGGCGAGCGCCTCCCTCTGAAATGAACAAACAGGCCTCAAGGGCTGGGATCCACCCACATCTGGTCAGCAGGA
>NW_010402448.1:0-9054 GCF_000710305.1 Buceros rhinoceros silvestris | reverse complement strand
GCAGAGGGCTGCTCCCAGGCTTCGTGCTTGTGTACGTGCCTGACAAGAGCTGTAAACCAAAGATATAACTAGAAGACATTCTGAGCTCAGAATCCAGTCACAGGATAAGTACTTGGAAGTTCAGATGTTTTGAAGCACAATTTTGAGCCTAGTCACCTAAGTTCTATCTTGGTTTCATCTTAGATATATCTTTCTTTTTATTTCTTGAATCTACACTATCATTTATTAGCAGGTCTCAGAAAAAAATTATAGAAATACCACAGTGATCTTGGAGCCCTTTATGATTTCCAGGAATCTGCATTATTTATAAGCCATTTGTGGAAGTATTTTCACGCAGTTAGCTGAATATGAATTTCACTAGACCTGTCTCCTGCATCTTCTTGTTGGATGTTAATATTTAAACATACATAAACAAAACAAAGACTGATTTGTGGCTTAGGCTTCAAGGGAATAATAGATCATGATTAATTTTTAGTGTCATTGCAGGTTTTGGACATCTCAGAGAGAACCCGGACAAAGAATGGGAATTGCAGATCTCTCATGATTGATTTTACCTTTGTCAAACTTTTGTAAAATACTACAGTGGGATCCTATACCAGGACTGAACACATGTTATAAGGTCTTCCAAGACAGATTTCAGGCATAAATTATACCTTTTTTAATTTATTCTCATTTCTTTGGAATTTCTTATAGCTACAGAAACAGCTTGACTGAAATCCAAAAGGGAGAGTAAAATGGCTTGGATCCATACATAAATGTTTCTGGCTCCTAAAATATTTTGTTGCAGTGCTTTAGCTCCAGCCTAACACAAGCAATAGTGTTGTATGAATTCAAACCAGAGCCAGGATGACTCCAAAACTGGAGTACCATCCTGATTATGCTCTGTTCACATGAAATTCATACAGGCAGAGAAACAATACTCCCTGTCAGATCAGCTGCTGCATTTGATGTTTACACTTGAAAACTCAAATTTAAGTAAGCTGCAACAGTTCTGTTCCACTGTTTCTTCTGGGGCTAAGCATATTTGGACACTGATGACTGTCCTTTGAGAAGTACAAGTCTTTTTTCATTTGCCATAAGTAATATGATACATTTTCATCATGGCTTGGCTTCACGGACGAAGATTTGGGAAGGGCTTTACCCACGCTTACTGCAAGCGCGCTGATGGTTGAAAAGACCAATGCGGGATAGGCACGACCGGTTGCAAAGAGCACGCCAGAAGGTCTCCTTGGGTGGTACAGTCAAGGCACGGTTCTTTCTGCATTGTCTTTTCTCCTCGAGACTGATTCTACGCGTGCTCTCAAAGGAGACAGCATTATCTTTGGCATTCCATCAAATATCTCTTATTTTTAATCATATTCTTTAAAACAGTCATGGAGTGACACTTGACAGAATGGTTACTCATTTTTAATAATTTTTTTGTAGTAATATTGAGCTAATATTAATTTCCTTCATGCTTTCAAAAAAGTTAAATTCAGAGTTCTTGTATTTCTAGTTCTTGGCTGTTGTGCCCATCTTGAAGTATAAAAGTCTCAGGAGACCCCAAAACACAAGTGACCATGCTAGATTTGCTAGTGTGTTTCCTATACAGCTAAATATGGTATAATAAAGCCAGAAAAATGTGATGGTTCACCTAAAATTTATGCTGAAAATAGAAAATAAATCATCAATATAGCAATAACCTCAAGCATTTACTTTCTGTTACAAATGCCTCAAAGGGGAAAAAAATTGGTTTTATTTTTAAAAGAGTGGTTATTTGTGTTACATGATGATAGAAAATATCTGAAACAACCAGTATCGTACTCAAGGAAAAAAAAAAATTAGTTTCACTTCTATTTTTGTTCTTACATTCAATTGCTTTTTCTCAGCGTGCAGGTGTCTAGCACCTCTGCTCTCTTGGAGAACATTTGACATTCTGTTCTGAGTGCTGTTTTCTCAGTATCACAGCCTATTGAAAGAAGCAATTCTGATGATTTTGGTAGATCCAGAAAAAGAAATACAATTTTTTGTATGAACAGGTAAAACCAAAATGTTTTTGCACTTCACCTTTACTCTTTATTTTTTCTTATGCAGACTAAACAGGTATCCGCAACCAAACAAAACATAAATATGGAACAATGAAATGTATGATATTTTGCTTTAACTGTGCAGATTCTATCTCTTCACAATATGGAATATCATATACATGTAAAAGAAGGAGCAAAGAATTACAGCGAAATAAGGAATTTTCAATTCTGCCAAGGAAAAACCGTATATTCTGTGGCAGTGGAGGATTTTTGGACCTACATCCTTTAACTCTTTTGTATCAGTATCCTCAGAAAATTTGCTGCTGGAGAAGTTAAGGCAATACAGACTTAGGGTTGAATCCAAAGATACTTTTCCTTCTTTCAGTGTTTACACGGCACCTAACAAAACACAGAATGTTCAGGTCCATCAGGTGCTGTCATAATATAAACAGAAACAACTGTTTGTACTGCACAATGCAACACCTACTAACAGACAATCTGTGTGGCAATTTGGAAAATTACGTGGTGATACTTGACACTTATTTTTCTAAAGGAAACTTTTAGAACTTTGACATTTTCTAATAATCTTCATCTAGCTATAATCTTTACTTCCCCTTTTCTAGCAACTGTTAAAATGGGAAGGCTAAATTTTCAGCTTAAGGCTAAGCCATCTGACTTCAAATATAGATATAAATGCGTCTGAAAAAAAATGAGTCATTGTGCTAAATTTGCCTATCTGATTTCCCCCTGGGTTCAGAGTTCCCAAAACTTGAGAGCGCTCCCTTTCAGCAATATCTAAAATTAAATTAGTTTAATTCTAAGAGACCTATATCTTCTGGAATAACCTATATAGTGAGTATGGTAAACTTGAATCATACATCCTTCTATTGGGAGATGTCTTATTCTACTGATGTAAAAGCTTGCATATACCATCAGTAGATTCAAACTCGTTTACCTACCACGCATAAGACAATAGTCAGTCCCACTTCACCTGTCAGTACTTATATATTCAGCATCACCTGTCATAACAAGACACAGATACATGAATGGGATGCCTGTGAGTTACAGCTTTTTGCACAAATAAATACAAACGTATCTTTTTCTGCTTTCCCTGTCATGCTGCTTAAAGTAGTATGAAACTTTATTCCTGATAAACAAATGAGAGAAGTTAATAAACAACAGTAATAAACCATAATAAAACACAGGAAAAGACACCTTCTTTAGCATCGGACATCTAATTAGAAATCACACAAGAAAGTAAATTATGGCTGTAATAATTTGAAAATTATTATTACCTATCAATTCTTGACTGACAATAAATACAGAATGGAAGAACTGGTATCTAACATAATAATAGAATAATATATCACACATTGTGCGAATTCTTAACAGAATTTAATAAAAATATTCATTACTATTTTCATGGAAATTTCTGACTCTTCAGCACAATTAATACTGAAAATTAAAGCCCTTATATTTATTTACTTCTTGTACTCCAATTCAAATACATAAACATGTGAAAATATTTCCTTCATTAATTGTGGCATACAAAATGTGTATTAACCTAGTAAAAATCCTATTTGGGTGGTTAACTAATGTTTGCAATCAAAACAGGACGTGTTGGTACCAGAGAAGTTAGCCTTTAAGTTGTGGTTTGGCTATCGAAAATACATTTTGAAAAGTATAGGGGGAAATTAGTAAGTCATAGTAAGTAGACAATTCATCTTAGCGAAGTTTCTTCTTTAGGTACTATATTCTGTCATAAATCACTGGAAAAATTTCCCCTTATTTCCCAGGAAACTGAGAAACGACAACTATAATTCAGAATTAGGGTATGATTATCTTGTCAGAAAACTATCAAAACTTACAATCTGAAATGAAGCAGGAGGCATTTCTATCTTTTCCTGCTTATAAAGTGTTTCAATATACTACTTTACCACAGGCTTTACCACAGGCTTTGCCACAGGGGAAATAGACATAAAAGCCAAGGAAACCCCAGCAATGAAACACCTGCTTAACCAAATAAATCACTGAACGCTTTCTTAACTGTTAACAGCATTGCAAAAACCACTCCTGAGTAGCCTGGATCCATCATTTGGCCTCCAGTGGGTGACAGGAGCTAAACAAATGAAGGGTTGATTCATAATGGAGATAAGTGGTTTGATCGATTTATGAGAGGATGAAGTGTTGAGGCATAACAAAAAGAAGTATTTTCTGCAAGAAATCTTCAAGAGCCTTAGAGGACTGTGAATATTATGGATTTTATTTCCTACTGTATCATAAGATGGACTTTACAGGCATTTTACTTGAAATAGGCAATGTGTGGAGCTGGAGAAAAAGCCAATACAGCCCATATGAGGGTTTTAGAGATCCTTTCCCTTGTTTTCATATTTACACCACTAATTAAATATTAATAATTATCTGTTCTAATCTATACCTTCAGGAAAACTATGTAACAACTTTCCCTATCTCAACACTTCCTCTACCTGTCTAGTACCCTCTATTCTTTATTCAGCTCCTTAATCATTTATTCGTTTTTTCAACTAGTTCTCCACTTTTCCCAGTTTCAGAGTAGTTTCCTCATATGTCTTTACACTATATATTTTACTACTCAGACATAGTACTACATACCACATAAACTCTGCCTAGCTGTCCTTACCAAGGAAAGATATTAGATAGTCTATCATATCTCCTTTTCCAATTCCCCATTTCTTTAAATATTTTCTTACAAAGTTAGTTATAGCACCTGGCAAGCTGGCGTTTCAACCTCCTGGATAAATAGCTCCTTCCAGCACAATAGATCCGTGAAGTACAGAAAAAAACAACTGCTTTAAAACTCATCCTTGTGTTTTCTTCATTTTCCTGCCTTTTCAGATAGCAGCTACTGCAACAGTAGAGTGGGGACACTGCTAATTAACTATAATTATGCTGTGGTTCTTGACTGTCCTATCAGAGAAGACTGTCTTCCCTAACTCTACCACTCACCATTGTAGAATTCCAATTTCTGATCTAGCCTTGAAGGACTTCATTGAGAACAAATGGAGAGGGAAGACAATAAAAACTAAGCAATGACAGTATAAAAGCAAAAATAAGAATCTAACAGAAACGCTTCCTTCCATATCAAATTCTCATTTTACCTAGCCTAGCTGAAATGTGGTTTCTTTAATAAATTTGAAGTGTGAAAATACATTCTTATGACCCTCATCAATATGATATGCAGTTAGCTTTCTGGAAGTGATTTTTATCCCTATTTTATGTCTGCAGGTTTGATGTATCTCCTTGTACCTGTTTGACGTTATTTTGGTTGGCTGTCTGAAGTTAAATCAAAGAGGGCTGCTAGCCATAATAAGAAGAAAACAAAGTATTGTCATCATTAGGATCTCTTCAGTTAGAATACTAGAAGTCCTCAGGGGAAATAATTGGTGAACCAGTCAGCAAGAAATATCTTTCACCAGCCCAGTTCTCAAGGTAAGAAAGACCACTGAACTGTTAAGGACCTCGGCCTGAAGGAAAACAGAGGGGAACGTGCAGCTAAAAGAGTCAGTATTCAGGAGGAGGAGAGTCTGTCTAAGCCAAGTTTGACAGAAGCTGTTGAAATGCTGTGGTACAGAGATAAGGTCATTTCCCAAAACTTCAGATCTCAACTAAGTGTTACAACAGGTGAGCCCCAGGCTGTATGCTATGTACTTTTGGATGAATAAACAGTACATCAATTTAGAAGATGTTATTCTTTGTCTCTGTAATTAGTCACACGCCCAAGAGTCCTGAAGATAAGTGTCTTTCGGCATTAACCGCATTGCACTCTCTTACATCAGAGCATTTCAAACATGTGAAAGAGCTCCATATTGAGCCTGAAAGATTTGTGAGGATCCACGCAGAAATATTTGAATATAGTAAGGACTGATAGCTACAGATTGTTACGTCTCTTAACAAACCACATAGAAAGAGAACAAAGCCCTTTTCACCCTTACTAAGACTATGAGGACAAGCATTGTTATCATCAAGTCGTCTCCCTGGGTTAGAAAGCTAACCCTGGGAAAAGAATCCACTGGACAGAGTTCGGGACAGAGTTCATAGCTGCAATTTACCCATAAGAAGTCAAAAGCAAAAAAGAGTGAAAAATGAATTATTTGATATGAAATGTTTTGACACCACTGAAATGAAATAAAAAGGTAAAATAATTCATTTTGACACACGCCTGTCAGAAACGGTGTTAGAATTGACACAGTCCCACAAGATGGTTCAGTTTTCTTTAGAAAAATGCAGTTTTGTCAAAATTGTTCAGTGTCATATTTTTCATCCAGATTTACAGCTGTGGCAGTAAGTCGCTCTTGTTATTAATATCATTCTTCCATAGCATTTATCAATCTCAAGGTGCTTCACAATGATAGTGACTATCATCACAAAATATCACTTGGTGTTGCCCTTGTCTTACAGATAATAAAAAGAGATACTGTGGGGACACAGGGTATCTTACACCAGGGTATTTCATCAGTGGATCTAGAGGACTAGACCACTGAGGACTACCACAGGTGTCCCATGGGCAAGCCACCTACACCGCAGTGGCTGTTTACTCTGCAGACAGCTACATAGTACTGTAGCTTCCATGCTCACCAGAAACTAACCCTGTTGCACCAGCCAAATACTCCCTCACTTCTTAGGTGTTAAAATAAATGTTCTAGCACAGCTCTTATCTTTGGAAGAAAACTTGCTCTAGTTTAAAGCATATCAGAAGTTTAAAAATATAAAATTAAGAGTATCACATTAACGTAGTTGACAGTTCTGTTAAAATCAAGAACATGCTACAAATTGTTCCAGAACATACAATTTTACAATTTCACTTCTTACTGAGGAAAGGCTGATAGGCCATTACTGGAGACAGCAGAAAGTACCAGATACTGCAGAGTAAAAAACATGTAAAATAGTAAATAGTAAGCCTTCAAATAGCACAGGGCAAACCTGTACAGAAGTGTCAAATGAAACCCCAGAGAATACTGCACTGATAATTCTGACTTCTTTGATAGTCGAACTATCTATAGGACAACATATAAAAAAATGTTATAGTTAGACAAGCTAAAACATTCTGGAGGTGAGGGATTAAGAAAGACCAGATGCTAGGTATCTTTTCGTCTTCTTGATAACATTAATATCTTGACAACCTTGTAATTCTTTCATTTTTTGCATTTGTAAATAAAATCTGTTGCAGTAATCATCTTCAGTGATGACTGAATCATTGTCTCTGGATGGTGCCATTACAGTTGGTCTCATTTGTGTCTAGAAATGTTTTGGTTGCTAAGGAATAAAATGTATTAATTAGAAATTCCACTTCTAATTGCAGTGGAAAAGACCTGGTCTTTACTACAAAAGAACTTGGGGGAAAAAAAAAAAAACCCAGAAGGCAATTAAAAGTGAAGAACTATCCATCATTTCTCAAACTGCAGTTCCTTAAGATCTGCTTTACTAATTTGACTGCTTTGTTTTGAAAGTCCTGTCTAGAAGGGCCACATACAGCGAGGGAGGTGGTGCCAGTTCAGTCAGCATGTGGTTGGCGGCTCCTTCCTTGCCAGAGTCTACTACAGGCAGTACTAAAAATGCACAAAACCTGGCCTTTGAGTCAGGGGTACTGTAATGTCACCCATTACATCTAAGTATCTAAAAAGAAGCTTCACTGCTTGAAGCATAGCTTCAGCAGAAGTCTCTTAAACAGAAACTGCGGTCTGAAAACCCCTGTTCATGAATGCCACCAATACTTCGCATGTGGTTACAGCAGAGATCATGAACTGTTTCCCTCATGTGAGTTGGAGAAAGGACCAGAACCCAGGTCTGTCTTTCTTTCTAGAAACTGGGCTGATCACTTGGCTTCAGCATCATATTCCCTGTCCCTGAAATACCGAATTATTTGTTGGAGAAGTCTCAGTACAGACTTTTCCGCATTAAGCTACTCTCTGGAAAGAGAAAATGTGAGATTTATCTCAGTCCAAGAAGACATTGGATAGTCATCTTCCACACCTTTTGGCAATTGTGGGGCTAAAAGCAAAAAGTGAGCTCTGGTCAGTTACTAAAAGGCCTCCATCTGCAACCCTGAGTAGTGTATCTGAGAACAAAAGGAAATCTGGAACCTATGGGGATAGTCAGCCTGTCTCACTGGCTACTCATGAATGTTACCCAAAAGTACTAACTCCATCAGGCCCTGTTCTGAGAAGCCTCAGAATCTGCCAACATGGGATGAAGCAAGCTTTGGCTGCACCCTGAGCTCCTCAGACATTGGTCAATTCAGTAAAGGAATTGCATTATTGTGGTGCTGTGGTGTGTTCACATTACTAAGGCTGAATAAAGAGCCAGATCAGTCACCAAAAGGTTTCAGCAGAGCTGGGATTAAAGCTGGTGTGTCTTTTCTTCACTTCTTACCGTCATCTGTAAGCTCAAGGCACAATCAGATCATCCAGTGGTAGGCAGCACTATTCCATATTCCATTAGAAGATGGAACTAAAGAAATTGAGGGATATATTGCAGTCAGGCTTACTAATTATCACTGTAATAATACCTTGGCCACAATCCCAGTGCTTACCAACGGTAATAGCCTTGTTTTCTAAATAGCTTCTAGGTTAATTGACAAGGCAAATCTAATAACTTTAATCAAGAAAAAAAATACTTTGTTGAAAGTAGTAACTAAAGAGTTACCATGGTTGCCATTTCACAAATAATTGAAATGCTTTTTTTTTAGTCATCTTCTTAAGGAAACAAGATCTCTATTTCATCCCTATGCATATGCACAAGCAAGAGGGAATATTCATCTGTTTGTCTGTTGGTCCCTGCATAAACTCTTTCAAACCTGTTGGAAATCTTAACCAAACTGGGCAAACAGTAACAGGCTGAACAGGCATTGGCATTTTACAATCAGTAGTGCAGTGAAAGAGAGTAAGCCTTGGGGGGATAAGCACAGCATGAAGTCACCTTCTTTAACATCACATAACATCTCTACAGGGGGAGACATTCTGAGTTTTCCAAACAGAATGGGTGTCCTGGGCTCAACATGGAGGAACCGGAT
>NW_010402447.1:2040-2276 GCF_000710305.1 Buceros rhinoceros silvestris | reverse complement strand
TCAGCCAAGGTAGCTGCTGCCGGGGAGGTGGATTAAGGAGGTTCCCCGGCTGTTCCCAGGGTCTTGTCACATCTGGGGGTGGAGGGAGGTGCTGGGATGGGTGCCAAGAGAAGCTGCGGGGGCTGCGAAGCAGGGTGGGTGTCCTGTGCTCGGCAGCAGGGTGAGGGGAGGGTCCAGCCTGCGGCAACAGAAACCTGCTGCGGTGTGGGGTGGGGAGCAGGGTTGGGCGGACATCA
>NW_010402447.1:1569-1775 GCF_000710305.1 Buceros rhinoceros silvestris | reverse complement strand
GTGGGCCTGGGACCTGCCCCGGTACCCCCACGTTGTGCCCCTCCAAAGTCACCTGCTGGGGGCAAACAGTCTAAGAGTGGCTTCAGCCCCAGGCTGGATAGAACCCCCCGTTGCTGCTGCGGGAGTGGGGTCCGGACGGGCTTGTCGTCGCGGATAACGCGTGTCGGTCATGGCACAGAAAAGCTGTTGTGGGGGGGTTGGGGAGC
>NW_010402447.1:0-1376 GCF_000710305.1 Buceros rhinoceros silvestris | reverse complement strand
TGCCCAGTGACCTCAAGTCAGGCGGAGGGCGGGCAGCGGAGGGCACATCCATGGCAGGGGCAGGATGGGGCCTGAGGGGGAGCAGCTCTCCACAGGGCTTTTCTGGGGAGAAAGTGGTTAATATCTTCAGAACCTGGCAGGAGCCCAGGTTCGGGGTGAAGCGTGTGGGGATGGGATGGGCTTGGCAGCTGCCTTTTCTTGCTCAAACTTCCCCTGTTTTGCTGACACGCAGAAGTTCAGCTGTGTGGCGGGCTGTTGGTGCGTTGGCTTCGTGGGTGGTCGGGGGCACCCGTGTCCTGGCAGTTTCGGGAGGGAGACGTGTCACAGGGACAGGGTCTGATGGACACTCCCCAGGAAGGAGCCCTGAACGTGTGGGTGCACCTCATCCTTTCCTCCTGATGCCGCTCCAGCAGCGAGGGCTCCGGGGGAGCAGCGTGTGCTTCCCCAGCCAGAGCAAGGTGCTGGGGTGCCCGGCCATACCGGCTCTGCAGGATGGGGCTGGGACAGGGCAAATGCTGTTGGCCCTGCCAGAGAGCCCTGCACCAGGGCTGGGGCTGGGCGGGACCCAATCCAGCTGCCGCAGCTTGTGCTGGTGGGTCCTGGGCTGATGGTGGGGGTCCGTGTGGTGCACAGCCCTACGGTGACCCTGCTCTTCACCTGACTCCAGGTGTTTTGGCAAATGGTTCTGAAAGCAGCAAGCTGAAGGGGAGGATGGGAACCTGGGGATGTAGAGAGCCCTGCACCAGGGCTGGGGCTGGGCGGGACCCAATCCAGCTGCCGCAGCTTGTGCTGGTGGGTCCTGGGCTGATGGTGGGGGTCCGTGTGGTGCACAGCCCTACGGTGACCCTGCTCTTCACCTGACTCCAGGTGTTTTGGCAAATGGTTCTGAAAGCAGCAAGCTGAAGGGGAGGATGGGAACCTGGGGATGTTGCTGCAGGCACAGCCCAGGATGGGCCACTGCTGCTGCTTCTGCAGTGACTTCTTCTGAGGGGGGTTTATGGGGATGTCTGGGTTGTGTCTGGCAGAAGTAAGGAGGGCTTGGCCGCTGGAGACCTCGTTTCGGCTCCCAGCGAGGCACACACTTCCAGGGGAACACCGGTGAAAGGCGCTGAGCAGACCTGAGGCATGGGGAGTGACTTCTTCTGAGGGGGGTTTATGGTGATGTCTGGGTTGTGTCTGGCAGAAGTAAGGAGGGCTTGGCCGCTGGAGACCTCGTTTCGGCTCCCAGCGAGGCACACACTTCCAGGGGAACACCGGTGAAAGGCGCTGAGCAGACCTGAGGCATGGGGTTGATGGGGGCATAGGGGAGGGCGATGCTCGGGGCAGGGCACAGAGAGCCAGCGCCGGCCCCAGGGCAGGAGTGGTACTGCGAAGTG
>NW_010402446.1:7332-12317 GCF_000710305.1 Buceros rhinoceros silvestris | reverse complement strand
CACAGCGCGTGCCAACAGCTGCAGCGCCGAGACTGGAGCAGACAGAGATGTGGCGCTGAATGATAATTAAATACATTTTCATCATCTGTCATTTTTTACTGCAGGTGCTGGTGTAATAAATCCGAGCTTGACTCTTTTGTCAGCTGGCAGCGAACACGTTTTAACGCCAAACCCCCGGGGATGAATTCAGAGTCGCTTGGCCTTGCCGGGGGAGGAGCTGCCTCTAACACGCCAAGCGGGTAACTTATACCTGATTGCTTTCATAATACTTTTATTATTTTGGAGATACACGTGTCTGGAGCAGCGTTTCAACCCACTCCTACGGGCTGCAGGGAATGCAAACTCCTCCACCGCTGCTCCCCAGCGCTCCGCCATCCTCCCAGCGCGGCGCCGGCTTTGCTCTCCTCAACCCCCTGCACTTTCCCAGCATCCTGCGACCGAATGGGGACATTGGGATTTTGGTCAAAGAGGAAACAAAGCCAAGGGAAAAAGGCAGGCAGAATTTGCAAATCAATTTAATTAGGACGACTGCAACTCAGAAAATCAAACTTTTAAGATAATATGCTGTAAACCTGACTGGTAAATCCAGCGCAGACTGAAGGGGCAGCTCCGTTTCCCTGCGGACGGACATAAGCCGTGGAGAACTGCTCTTCTTCGCTGGAGACGTGGCTCCAGCGTGGGACACCCCGTGTGACATCCCTTTCACGGGCACCTGCAGTGCCAGCCGGCCAGCGGACTGACTGCAGACACGGCCCAAAACTCCCGGTGGAAGTGAGATACGGCCGGAGAGGAGCAAGTGGAGCTGGACGCGGCGGCCACCTTCGCCCGCAGAAGGGATTTCCTTGAAATGCCGCCGTTTTCTACGGATTTGGAAAAATGAAACTTTTTGGGTCTGTAACAAACCAAAGAAACAAGAGGAGAAAAATCTCCCTGCGCCTTCGCTGGCTCTTCCGCTCTAACCGACTGCCTCGTTTCCCTGCCTTCAGCCGAGCGCAGCCACTAAAACCGCCCGACCCCGTAACTGTTCGCAGAAGCTGACGGGCACGGAGCTGGCTGCACCCTGCCCTGATGCCAGCCTCGCCTGCACCTTGTCTTGTGTCAGCAGGGCAGGACGGGCCCCAGCAGCACGGGTTTATCTTGCCCTGCGTGCTGCAGCCTACACCGAGCTGACATTTTGCTTCAGGGCAAAAAGGGATTTCTGCTCATTTCCTCGGCAGTAACAAAAAGCTGCAAAAAAGACATTTCCAACTTTTCCAAACTTTTCCCCCAAGTCCCTTTAACAAAGAAAACAGTATTAACAAAGATGACAAGAGCAGGTACTTGCGTCTGTGTGGTCTGGTAGGGAAATGACACCAGCCCAGACCCTCCTGCTCCCCACGAGCCAAAGTCACCCTGATCGGCAATTTGCTATTTGGGTTTTTATTTCTCAGTAAACTGAAACTTTAGCTGCAACAAGTTGAAGGCTCAGTGACCCTCCCAACGCAGCCCATCTCTGAAGGAGCCGGGACTTTCCTTCTTCCACCGTGGACAGGTGAGTTCTGCTGGGACGTGTCTGGTGCACTGCCGTCCGTCCCCTCCTCCCGCACTGGGCCAGGACTCTCCAGAGAGATTAAAAACAGGCAGCTCATTCGCATCCCTCTGACGGCAGCACAGGGACCACGGGCAGGGCTGCGAGCAGCCGCGGTTCCCCCCAGGAGAGCAGGGAGTCCCCCCACGGGAGCGATGTTAACACTGAAGTGGATACAGCAACAGCCACGACTGCGCAAGCCCTGCACGAGCCTTTATTCATCCGGACAACTCCGTATTAACGCAGCTACCTTTAAAACAGCAGAAACAGCGTTTATGGAGTATCTGTAGGTGTTTCTCTGAACCCGGCTGCCCGGAAGGGCGTCTCCCTCCCGAGAGCACGGGCTGGTCAGGACCGTGCAGGTAGAAGCTTCGGCAGCACTCCTGGTCTGCCAGGACTTACTGTGCCTTCTGCCTGGAGCAATCCCGGTTTTCAGTGGTGGCAGATCGCGCATCTGAAGGGATGAAGAGCTGCTGTTCCTGCCTTCGCCACCAAGGTCAGCATGAGCAGCTGCTTTTGCACCTGAGACGCCTTCCACCCATACTCGCTCTGTGCTTCCCCCCTTGATGAATATCGAATTTGGCCTGTCACTGTGCCAGCAGTATTTGTGTCCTGGAGCCATAACGCCTTTTCAGAAGAATATAATTAAATTTCAGCATAAATAAGCAAACCAAGTGGCTACCAAAGAGTGGAAACCCCCTTCTGTGTATCAGGAGCCAAACCCGCTGCTCGCCCGCTCTTCAGAGCTCTCAGCCAGCACGATTATAACCGTCAGAGCACGCGCACCATCTCCAAATGCTAACCTCCAGAAAAAGCTGTGATTAAACTCGCAGGCAGTAATCACAAACACTTAATTCACAGAATGTTTACAGACCTTTTCCCCGTTCCCCAGAGCAGGAAACCGTCACGAGACGGGGTTCTCGCCGCTTTCCCCACCACCACTCTCCTACAAACCCATCACCCAGCTCGCGGACAATGACTGGCTTTGCCTGACACGAGGATCTCAGCACCAGCTCCAGCTCCGGGTGAGCATGAGCATTTCCTCACAGGAATCCCCGTCCGCCCCGCCAGCTCTCTCAGAGAGCGGAACCAGCCTCTTTTCACCTCTTCAAACCCGTGCCCCCGCCCCTGCTGCTCCCCATGCCGCCGCAGTCCCGCAGTCCCACCCAGGCTGTGCGGCTGCAAGGGGACAGACACACGTGCGCGTTCCCACCAGAAAGTGCCACTGCTCCGAGGTCTCTCGATGGCCGGTAACGCCGGCTTTAAACGAAAGCACGTCTTCGTTTTATTAAAAACGCTCCTATGGATTAAAGATTTGGTGCCACAGCGAAGCAAGTTAAACATTTACTTTCTATTAAAACATCTAAATGAGAAGATTAAAACCTGTTTTACACGTATCAGAAAGGCAAAGTCAAATCAGCACAGGAGCAGCTTAGCGGGCACTTAAAGCCATGGGTTCGGATGGGAGAGGCAATCAATTTAAGGAGGGAGGGATTTCCTAAAAACTGCTCAGAAAGGGCAAGAACCCCCCACCCACGTTTGAAAGCATCCTCTATCGTCCCTGCCAAACACGGCCTCCCGGCGCCGCTCCGCTGCCCGGGCTGTCGGGCTCGCTGCAGCAGACAGCGCCTGCCCCAGATTTCCCTGCAAAACATTTTCACAGCTTATTAGTCTATTTAGCACGTTGCGTGCTGAAGCTCTTTTGTTTATTTTTCATTTGAGATGGCAGCAGCAGAAGATCCTACAGAACACATAAGGGGGTTATCGACTGTGTTTAATGGCAGCTGTTTGGAGTACCAGCAGTTAGAGGTCACGGCGGTGACGCACGTGATGCAGCTCATCGGTGTAGGAGTTTGTGCTCTCATTTTCTAACATCTGAATAGATGCTGCTCAGTAACCAAAACCTGCCCAAACTAGGGCTGGTTACTGCCAGGCCAGAATTCCTCCAGCAAGCAGCAAGTCTCACTTTACAGAGCCCAACTCCGAGTCTATTTGCAGTAACCTGTGGCCAGTCGAACATGTATGCAGGTATGATAACAGCCTCAACGCTGCTGCTGGGCCCCGTCCTTCCACGCTGTTTATCAGGTCAGCTTCAGGGTGCTCCAGCCCCTCAAGAGATTTAGGTGGTGCCATTAAAACAAGCTCCGAACTCAAAGCGCCCTGTGCCAGACAGCCTCCACCCAGCACCCGGTACGGACACACACCTGCAGCGACGCCGACCCGGTCAGCAGCGAACCAACCCCTCGGGACTCGCACACTGACCCCGGCACTCGGAGTGAGGTCTTGTTCAGTGACGTTGGGTTTTAAAAACCCCACAGTATGACAGCTCTATCGGTTCACCTCTGCCGTTGAAAGAAAGTCAGAGCACCTGTCTGTGGAACAGAACCAGGTTTGGTCCCCCACGTTTTAGAGGTTGTCCCAAAGACAAGTCTCTAGTTATAATCCTTGGTTTAAAAAGTTTATTTAAAAGAGAAGTGAACAGCAACAGAAGGCGGCAGAGTGGGAGCCGAGGCGAGTGGGACCAGCCGCCAGCTGCCCCAGGGTGGGGTTTTGCTCTCTTTTCAATGTTCATATTTAATTCCCGTGTGAAGCATCACCCCAGCCGAAGCACGCATGACTGGCCACGTCGAACAAGGTTATTTTGGCACGAGGATGCGCTATACAAAAGGAAGAACCTCTTACCTAGAATATTTGAAGAAAAAGTTTTACAGCTAAGAACTAACGAGAACGTTCTCTGTCATTTTTATTTCCCTTCCCGATCATGCTGACTTACAAAGTATTTTAGGACAGAACTTGGAGGTTCTACTTGCAACCAAAGGGATTTTGCAGCTTATGTGGATTAAATGTTCTATATGGAGACAGGGAAGTAGGTGAGTGGCTCAAAGGCTCACCGGCAAGAAGCCACGCGACCCGCTGGCCAGAGATGACACCATCATGAAGGTGCCAGCACCCTCCGTTAAGCAGGAGGCATGGTAACAGCCCCGGGACCCTTTGCCGGTCACCGCTCGCTTGACCCTGCGATGCCCAACAGTGTCAGCTTTCCTGCGGTTGTCACTCGCAGCCCGGACACCTTCCCCCAGGAGCCCACCCGCGGGGGTAGCGAGGATGCTGCAAGCAGCGCCAGCCTCTGCCCGCAGCCGGGGGATGATCCACCTGCTGCCCTTGCCAGAACGACACAGCTCTGGCTTCCCTCGAATCGCCGTTTCCTCAAAACTCTGATCTTCCCTGCAAAATCTGCACATTAAATGCCTTCACAGCACCCTCCTGTGGGGATTCCGCGTCCATACAGAGACGGGGGCAGCTAGAAATGGGGTGCACAAAGGAAATCCTCCTCCTCCTCTGGCAGGCACAGGCAGCAGAGGCGCCTTTGCCGCTGCTCCGAGCGCACCAGGCCGTCCTCCGGCACACGGCGCATCCT